>NW_012147634.1:4884388-4921897 GCF_000956105.1 Propithecus coquereli | reverse complement strand
TAAGGATTAGCGTTCCCCATAACCCTGAAAGGCCTAATATCCCATACTTCTTGGCAATATAAATTGTGGTTTCCATGAAGCATACAGGACCCCTAGACTTTGTCACATACGTGCTATTATGGTCTGCTGTCTTTGAGCCCTTACTGAGCACGAAGAGTTTCTTGGTCCTGTACTTCTCTGTAAAAATTGCAATTAGAGGCCAGGCACGGTGGCTCATGCCTGTAATCCTAGCTCTCTGGGAGGCTGAGGCGGGCGGATTGTTTGAGCTCAGGAGTTCGAAACCAGCCTGAGGTTGCTGTGAGCGAGGATGACACCACGGCACTCTAGCCCAGGCAACACAGTGAGACTCTGTCTCAAAAAAAAAAAAAAAGAATAGAGCTGGCGCAGTAGCGTGCACATGTAGTCCCAGCTACTTGGGAGGCTGAGGCAGGAGGATCACGTGAGCCCAGGAGTTCGGATCAGCCTGGGCAACATAATGAGACCCCATCTCAAAAAAAAAAAAAAGGGAAAAAGAGAATAAAAGATAAAACATGTCCAGGGCCTAGTACATGATGGGCTATCAATAAATATTAGGGTTGTTAATGCCATTTCTTCACTCCTAGTCCATTCTAAAAACAAGACACAGTAGGTCCCTTCTCTAAAAAGGAACCACCACCACCATCCCATCTTAGCCTGAGGGACTCGGCACAGTAACTTTCCCTTTGAAGTAGCCTCATGAGTCTCAGGGCTCCATTGCCCCAAACCTTGGAAGGGAAGGGGCTTCTCTGAGAGAGGTTTGTTCAAAGGTCATTGTTCTCTGAAATCAGTGTCTAATTTTTTCTTTTGTTTTAGAGTCAGCCATCAGCTGAGCACCAGGTGTGTCTGAGAAGCCTGTCGCTAGGGCTCCTTGGGGAGGAAAGGGAGGGCCAGCCCTGAGCCCCGCTAGGTTTCAGGAAGTCGTGTGTGTCAGGACAGCCCCTTCCCCAGGGCGCTGTGGCTGTGAACCGTGCCAGACAGCGAGGAAGGGCGTAGGCTGTGCCGCCTGCACTGTTCTGAGCACAGGAGCCACCGGGGGACCTTGTCCAAGTGCGGACTCTGGCTGCGTCTGCGCCGGTTTGAGACTCTGCATTTCTCACCAGCTCCGGGTCGCGCTGAAGCTGCCAGCCGCACTCTGAGTAGGGCTCTGCTCAGAAGGCATGGTGTGGTGTGACGTGGGCATTACTCAGACTCTGTAGGTGTCATGGTGGTTGGTGGCAAGAAACAGAAAGCAATTCATTCAGCTCCGGATTCCCAGGCCTACAAAGGAGCACCCAATGGCCAGGCCCCGGGTAGGTCCCCAAGGGGAGGGTAAGGCCCTGGGGCGGGGGGACAAGACTGTACGGTGAGAGAGGTAATCCCTCAATTCCTCACCAGGGAATCAGGGCATCTTAGGAAGGGGACATGAGCACTAGGTACCCAAAGCCCACAAATGCCCACTCCAATAAGGATTCTAGGGAGCCAGAGAGTGAGATCTGGAGGCCCTGATGGCTGTGAGACAGCTCCTGTCTTTGGTGCCATCTCCCTCTGTGGCTGGAGGGAGGACAGGGTGTGCATAGCAGTGCTGCTGGGGAGGGAGGGGACAGAGAGGAAGGAACGTGTGGGCTCTACAATGAAACTGGGGGTCCGAGTCCTCCCAGGGCCACAGCAGTTCTTAGGGGGCGCTAATGCACAGGCCAGGTGGAGGGTATGACAAGTGAGGTGCTAGGGTGCCAGATGTGAGGAGGGGCCCATTCTCAAGTCAGGCAAGTACTTGTGCATGAATGCCTGCTTCAGTTTTGCATGCTGGCACCTCACGTCACCCTGCGCCCAGCCCTGCTAAGGCAGATATGGTCACACTTTGGTCTCCCTCTTTACTTCTCCATCTGGGACAGCCACGTTGGCCCTCTGTGCCTCGGTTTTTCCCACAAGCAAATACGATAAGAACAAGGAGTGAGGAAGGAAGTCGCTCACCCCAAACATCTTCAGAACTTACTTACCTTGGAATGCGCAGCACCTAACCCCGGGCCTGGCACGTGGTAGGTGCTCAGTGTTTGTTCAATGAATGAATGAATGAGTCCCGTTACTACATGGAAAGGACCCCTAAGTATTTAATTGCAGTTGCCCCTCTCACACAGTAGGGGCTACTTTTTAATCATCTTTGCTCTTACTGTGTTCCTGGAACATAACAGAGGTCGATAAAAGTCTGCTGAATGTGACAGAGGTGAAACCCCTTCCGCCTGCAGGTAAAGTTAGTTGTTTACAAGGCGTCAAATGTGGGACCTTCTTCAAAATATTGTCCCTTACTCTTTTGAAATTTCTCTATTAATAATTTTCTCCTTTGATTTCATTTTTCTTGTTCACTTGTCTTATTTTTAAAATGCCAGTGCCATTAAGGAAAGATTATATTAATAAAAAACAAAACTTTACCTTCTTTGTATATTTGCCCTGGGAATCCTTTAAACCAGAGCTTGGCAAACTGGCCTCTGGGCCCAGTTCAGCCCACCTCCTGTTCTTGTACAACCTCAGAGCTAAGAATGGTGTTTAAATTTTTAAGTGGTTGAAAACAAAAAACTCCAAAGAAGAATAATAGTTCATGATATGTGAAAATTATGTGAAACTTAAATTTTAGTGTTTATAAATACAGTTTCGTTTATGCAATGTCTGTGGCCGCTTTAGTGCTATGACAGCACAGTTGAGAAGTTAACAGAGACTTCATGGCCCGCGAAGTCTAAAATACTATCTGGCCCTTTCCAGAAAAAGTTTGTTGCCTCTAAAGGGAGGCCATTTGTAATCCTATATTTATACCAATAGGTTGTTTCAGCATTTTTTACAAAATCACTAGATATAATCTTATTTTAGGGGGAACATTCATTTTGGGAGATACATAGATTCCTAGAAAGTTATGTGTAAATAGAAATCTTATTAATAAAATCACATTTTTAATATATTTTATATTTCTATTTAAAATAATGATTTAGGTTAGAGAAATGAAAATGTTGCCTCTCCAAGTTTGGGGGGGACACATTTATTAGAAGCGAGGTCTGTGTTATCCTAGAGACGCCTCCTCTTTATCTCGTCTTTTCACGGCTCATCATAATTCTTGCAGCTCAGGCCTGTGGGCACTGGCGCACTCCATCCTCAATCTCAGAGCCTCAGCTCGCTGGAGGCAGACCGTTTGAATTATGATCCAAGCACGAGAGAGACTTTTCCCAGGGGTAGAGAAGGCAGTGATTTACTCTGGGTAGTCCCAGCACTATGCATGGGAAATCGTCTGTCTGCAGCTAAATGGTTTCCTTACCGCAAGGAGTAGGGGGAGGGAACAGGCAAGGATAGGAATTCCAGAATTGGTTTTCCTCCCCTTCTCCCACCCCCATCCCAAGTTTATTGGTAAATGTGTGATTGTCATTCTCCCCCACACACACCCCCACCATCCCCTGTGCATATCCCCCGTGCATATCCCCCCATGGACTCTCTCACCAAACTTCTGGTTTACAGCTGATCAACTTCAAGGAAAGCAAAGCTGCCAGCACAAGAATTTTCAAGTCGAGAAAGCTGACAACGTCTGACCTGGTGTGATTTCCCCTGGCTCTCTGGAATGCTAGATTTTCCTGGATCTGCCAAAGGGATTTTGTTGGTCTCACCAGTTTGAGCCTTGAAGCTCCATCTTCCCTTCTGACGTTAGTCAGTGTCAACAGATGTCACAGCAGAGTGATGTCTGAGAATTCTCGGGTCAGGCGCAGCACGTGAGTCTTCTAGCTGCACTCTGCATTGCTGGGGAGCAATTGGAAAGTCAACCCCAACTTCAGGACGTGAAATGAGGGGAGCGCACGGAAGGCAGCAGGCTTCATCCTGCAAGCCCCACTTGGGTCGGTCGGTAGTAAAGTTTTCAGTCTCCCCGTTTTCATGGCGTAATGGGAGAGTGTGGGTCATGAAATACCTTTAAACAAAGAATCCCCAAGCTTTTCCTGGTGTGAAGAAACTGAATTTGCCCGAAGTCATGGAATCGAAGATGCCAGACCTGGAAAGGAGTCCTGCTACCACAGCCGTGGCACTGAAGACCCGACTGTTGAAGCGAGTTGCCCAGGATCCTGCAGCGAAGGGGCAGCAGAGCTCACATTGGGGCTTTTGCCTCTGTTGGCTCCTTCCTCCATTAAAAAATATTAAAAATTACATTTTACATCTGCACTGGTAAGAAGACAAATATGTTAATATTATATATCAAAGCATTTTTTTTCCTTCTGTTTTAAAAAGGAACTGAAGCACTTCCGTGGGCCGCTAAAGAGTATCATGGCCCTGGGCGCTGGGCCTCCCGTGGCTAATGGACAGGTTGGCCCTGCTCCACCCCTCCCCCTTCCACCTTCAACAAGCAGAGAGCTGCTGTCTGCTGAAGGAAGTCCACAGCGCAGTGTGTTTCTTCCTTGAAGAAAGCTCAGTAATAAAAGGCAGTGATGGTTGGGGGTGGGGAATGAGAACCAGAGAAAGCCCAGGACCAGAGTCCAGAGGCCTCAATCTCAGCTGGGACTTTGCCGCCTGACACCTTAGTTGTCCGTGGAGACACAACTCTGTCTCCCGGGGGTAGGTTGAAGGTCAAGGGAGCCCAGAGGTGACATGAAGCCAGGATCCAGATTCATGTTATTACCTTCTAATGGCGAGAACAGGCCGAAAGGCAAGCAAAAGCCTTGTCCTGAGAGATGGCAAGGTCCCCATCCTGGGGAGTGTCCAGTGGCAGCTCCTACCCTGGAAGCTCTGGAGGAGGCGGGCACCTGGCCAGCCTTGCTGTGTGGGAGAGAAGCAGCCAGACAAGGGAGGCGGATGGTCTGGCACAGGCTCCCTGGAGAGCTGCTGTCGGCAGGGTGTGGAGTGAGACAGGGTGGGCGCTGGGTGGATGGCAGAAGGTTGCAGAGTACATCAGTGACCGGTCTCCATGGCTCTCAGAACTTGTCGGAGGGACAATTCAGCCTCGTGAAATGTCCAGTATAACCATGAAGGAGCTGAGCTTTGGGACCAGCTGAAACTGAAACGCAGGCAGACATGCAGGAGCAGGGACTCAGACACTGAGAGTGAGGCAGGGACAGGCCAAAACCTTGGGAAGGGCTCTCAGCAACCGGCAGCAGGGCCACTTGGTCAGTAGGCCCCACCGGCACAAGGCTCCGACCAACTAGCTTTCCCCCAAAACCTGTGAAAACACGTGAGACCCCCAAAACCAAAAATTTATTGTATCTAAAATACAAAAAGTAGGAAATTGAAAGTAATACATTTTAATTAAATGTCTACAGAACATATAATGATGTCGACTTCATTCATTTTTAAATTTAGTATTTCTAAATTCTCTGCTTGAAAATAATGCTAATTTTGACTTTCTCTGTCTATAAAATGGCCTGCGCGTGCACGATGACAGCCCGAGAGCACAGCCAGTTGTATAGGAAATGAATGACAAAGCAAGACTAATAAAATCCTTTTGATCTTTTCCACTGCAAACATTTATATTCAATGTGAAATACGGGCCTAGCCCAACATGTTTTATGCGATGTGGAATGTGGATTCCATGATTAAAAGACCCTGGGGCCTGCAATGGTTTTAAACTGACCCCAGCCACAGGCCCTGGAACCGGGGTTCAGGCTAAATTGAACCAGATCTCTGAGGGGTGAGATGAGGGTCCCAGCTGATATCTGTGTAATAACTGGATTAGATGGACCCTCAGAACCTTCCAGTCAGAGTCTGTCTGTAAACAGGCGCTTTCTACCCTGAGAGGCTGTTCAGATAGATGAGCGCTCAGATGGCGGACGTGAAGCTCTCTGGGAGGAAGATGCACTTTCAAGCATAACAAGCTGTTACGTTAAGGCTCCGCTGGGGCTAATGTAGTTCTTGAAAGAGACAGTGAACCGGAATGAGCAGGTGGTCCATTGCTGCCCGGCCTGGGCCAGCCGCTGGTGGCGTCATTCAGCCGCCATCGGCCTCCCGGCTGCAGCTGGGATGTGCCGTCACCCATTCAAGCACCAAAAGTCAACACCGATTGCCAGTTCCCCTCTGAAGGACGCCTTTCTTTTCTTTAATGATTTCACTCCAACGCTCCAGAAAAGGACGGAGAAAACAGTGCTCTCCAGACACCCCCTTCCCCCCTCACTTTTGTCTTTGATCCTGTTCCCAGGCTGATGCCATTGCATGCCCTCCCTGTCACGCCCAGCTGTGTTCTCTCTCTGCACCTCCACCGCCACCAGGTTTCTTTGACCACGGGTTCCTTGCTGTGAGGCAGCAAAGGTGGCCGGCAGACACCCCTTCAGACCGCTGTCAGGATGGGCTCGGAGCTGTGAGGGCTGCAGAGCAGACAGGACAGCCCAGCGAGGATGCCACCCAGCCTGGCCTGGCAGGGCCCAGGAGTGACTGGGAGAATCCGGCTTTCCTCTCCTGACCCCACCCCCAGTGGCTCTGGGCAAATGACCTCCCTCCCCTGATGGGCCAGTGAGGAGGCATTTGTAGGGCCACTGGTGTTTCCCTGGCCCTCGCTGGCACATGACCTGGGGAGGCAGTTCAGTAGGTCCATGTGCCTTGTTATCGTGGGTGTCAGTGAGCAGGGAGGCAGAGACTGGTGCCAGTGGCCTGCCCGGCCTGGGGATGTGGCGAGGGGACCTCAGCACACACTCAGAGCAAAGACAAGGAGTGGCCCTCTCCCAGAGAGCTGGCCTGGCCCTTCTTCCCCAAGAACTGCAGCCCCATCCCCTCTGGTACCTCCTTCCACTGCACAAAGCACACATGGTCACTCTGGTTTTCACAATGATGAACTAATAATGAACTAAAATTCGTTTAGCACTTTCCTGCTCCCTGAGAACATTTGCATACTTTATTTGTTATTGACAGTGACGCCGGGATCAAGGAAGGACAGGCATCAGAACAATTCCTATGCTATAGATGAGGACACAGTTCAGTGCACTGACTTGGCCAGTGTTCTGTGGCCACTGAGTGGACGGGACAAGCAAGATTCCAACCTGGTTCTTCTGGCCAAGAACCAACAGGGAAGCACCAGCTCTCACTAAGTAGCCCACCAGGCAATGAGTGTGAATTTGAAGGAAGGATACACACAGGGTGAGTATTCATAGCCCTAGACCCAGAAAGTCTCAGGAAGCTTTCAGGGCTCTTAAAATGCTGATATCACGTAAAGTCATTGATTTTTAGGGGAAAAGATCATTTTATTTATGACAAGATTCAATGCCATACATTCATTCATGTATTAATCAATTCAATAAGAACATATATTTAGCCCTACTCGTGTCCAATAGATGCAAGCCAATTTGCCAAAAAATCAGTGCACCCAAAAACTCAATCTGCTGAATCACTAATTCACTCGACTGAGTCAATTTGTCAAATGATTAATTCACTGATTTTACCAAATTTAGCCCTTGTAGCTATAACAGCTTGAACAGTAATGTTTTAACAATTGAAATGTTGGCCAAACCGAAATCCATAGAAATTAGCATTTTCTGCAATGAAAATTACTTCTCTTTAACTATATGATAAAATTGTTTTGGCTACTTCTGCTTTCTTTACATGCTTTGGAACATAAGAGCATACTTTCAAACGTGAAACACTTGAAACACATTTTTTCATCGGTTTCTCAAAAGGCATTTAAGCCCTCACTTCCCTGCAGCACGTACGGCAGCGGTTACACAGAAGAGCCGGACCTGGAGCAGCCCTGCCTGCTGTGCGAGCCCAGCTCAGCCACGTTACTTATACATATGTGACAGGATCTCAGCCGTGTTACTTACAAATGCTGGGGAAAACTCATCACAATAATAACAAGTATATGTCTGGGTCATGGGATTGTTAGTAATTTCACTTGCCTTCCTTACAACTTTTCTGTTTGTTTTAAAGATACCCTTTTAATAATTTTAAATGTTCACTGTGTGAGCGGAACTACACCAGATGGCTTCATATATGTTGCTTTATATAAATCCTCATACTAGACCCACAAGATAGATAATATTATGACCCATTTTACAAAGAGACTGAGGCTCAGAAGCATTAAGTAGCTTTCACAAGTCCCCCTACTCCAAGGAGTCTGACTTCCAGTCTGTCTGACTCCAAAGCTCATGCTAATTTTTATTTCCTCTGGCTCCACCTAAGTGTTCTTCTCTTTAAATGGCTGTAATATTATATGGCGGGAGGATGGAATGAAATAATAGATATGAAAGTCCACTGCAAACGATAAAGTTCTCTACAAAGAATAATAATAATGAGTAACATGCATGCATAGTGTGTGCGAGGCACTGTGCTGTTTAGGGGCTCTGTGTACATCATGTTCCTTTACTCATCTCAATGACCCTGTGAGGCAGAGGCCATTATTCCCACTTTACAGAAAAGAATATCAAAGAATAGAGAAGGCAGATAGCATGGTGGTAAGTCACACCACCACTCATTATATTAATTATCCAGATGGGAGACTTTCAATTATAAATGACTCCTGAGTCATCTTTTTTCCCAGACTTCTCCCCCTCTTACTCCTTGGGGATACCCTGCAGGGAATAGGAAACACCTTATTAGGTGGCAGGTAGTCTACCTGGCTCAGCAGGAGGCGGATGGGGGTGGGAGACAGGTCAGAGATGAGAGGTCAGGCTATAGATTCATGCCTTCCGTGGTGCCTATTGACCTTGCTTGTTGAGGACTGCTGGGGACAACCATGAACTCCAAGGACACTGCTGCCACCTGCTGTTCACACATTCTCCATCCAATGGCTTCTCTCCAACACCTTCATGCATGATCCTCTCAAGATTATTACTGTCTTACCCAGACCAGTTCTACAGCCTGGGTAAAAGAATTCAGCCTTTCCTCAATTTCAAATGCAAGAACAGTAAACCATCGGCAGAAGTAGAAGGGTTTGAATAAAAGAATTGAGCCGTGCAAACGTGGGGCAAGGCCCTTAGCCTCTTTGAGTCTATTTCCTCATTTGTGAAAGGAAGACAACAATAATAATATCTGCTTCATACAATCTTTTTAAGATGAAATAAGATCTTTTTTCATCTACAATCTACTTTCGTACCAGAAAAAAAATTAAATATGTAAAGGGCAAGCCAGGAAGGGACACAATTAAATGTCACTGAATACCTAAAATCACCTCTGTTTACATCATCATTTTTAACAAAATATTAATAACTTTTTCTTAATAAAGCATTTCCCTCTACATTTTGCTACTAATTTTGAGTTTATCAGAGTTAACTCTCAGTCATTTTATTTGTATTTATTAAGAGTATTTGAACCAGAATATGAAATACTGAAAAGATTATCTGGCTTTTTGTTTGTTTATTTTTTGTTTTTGAGACAGGGTCTTTCTCTGTTGCCTAAGGTAGAGTGCAGTGGCATCATCAGAGATCACTGCAACTTCGAACTCAAGGACTCCAATGATCTTACTGCCTCAGCCTCTTGAGTAGCTGGTACTACAGGCACATGCCACCACACCTGGCTGATTTTTCTACTTTTTTGTAAAGATGAGGTCTCGCCATTGCCCAGGCTGGTCTCGAACTCCTGGCCTCAAGTGATCCTCCGATCTCAGCCTCCCAAAAGGCTAAGACTACAGGTATGAGCCACCACACCGGGCCTGATTTTTTGTAATGAAGAAAGTTCTCATAATTAAAATCATCCTTTGCATCTGAGATTGTCAGTGTATTTCCAAGATTCTGATTCACAAGTATCATCACATCACTACTCTCAGGCAAATGGGCAACCTAAAACTGAGAAAACTAGAGTGGGCTTTTTCCGCTCAAGTTCCCTTAGAAACTAATGCAAATAGCAAAGCTAAGAGGCCTGGCTCCCTCTCGGCAGCTATAAACATCACACCAGATTCTGTTTGCCTGAAAACTCCTTCTGACTGAGTCTAGCTGCCAGTCGTTGGATGATACTCAATTCGCATGCTGCCAGTCTAATATTCCTGGATCCTTAACTTATATTGCTGGTTTGGAAGTTCAGCAGAATTGAAACTGTCTATTGGTGAGTTCCAGCAAGTCAATGTAAACTGTTTCAGGAGTATGCCCTCTACTGCATCCCACAGGCCCGGCTGCGATGGGTTAGAGGGGCCAGGTCTAGCTGCTCTCACCCTCTAAAGGGGAGACCAAACTGCTTTCCTCCTTCCTCGGCATGGACCAAATGAAGATACTGTCTGCTACCTGGATTTCTCTTTTTGGTGTTAAAACGTTTCCCTCTCAAAAGTAGCCCTTGAAAATTGTCTTTCCTTTGTGGCAATAAAAAGAGCATTTTTTAAAAGGTAGCTTTTTTTTTTTTTTTTTTTGAGACAGAGTCTCACTCTGCTGCCCTGGCTAGAGTGAGTGCCGTCGTGTTAGCCTAGCTCACAGCAACCTCAAACTCCTGGGCTCAAGCAATCCTGCTGCCACAGCCTCCCGAGTAGCTGGAACTACAGGCATGAGCCACCACACCTGGCTAATTTTTTCTATTTTTAGTAGAGACAGGGTCTCACTCTTGCTCAGGCTGGTCTCGAACTCCTGAGCTCAAACAATCCTCCCTCCTCAGCCTCCCAGAGTTCTAGGATTATAGGCGTGAGCCACCGCGCCTGGCCAGCATTTTGCACCTATTAAATTAATAAAATTTTATAGTAAATCACTCACTGCTGGAATGTTTACAATGAAATTAAGCATGCCTAAATGGCATTGTAATTTGTGAAATCCTTTTGGAAAGCAATAGAAAGGTATTTGCAAGACCCCTAAAGATTTTTCATACCAGGCTGGGCGCGGTGGCTCACGCCTGTAATCCTAGCACTCTGGGAGGCCGAGGAGGGTGTATTGCTTGAGCTCAGGAGTTCGAGACCAGCCTGAGCAAGAGCGAGACCCCATCTCTACTAAAAATAGAAAGAAATTAATCGGACAACTAAAACTATATAGAAAAAAATATTAGCTGGGCATGGTGGCGCATGCCTGTAGTCCCAGCTACTCGGGAGGCTGAGGCAGGAGGATCGCTTGAGCCCAGGAGTTTGAGGTTGCTGTGAGCTAGGCTGATGCCACGGCACTCTAGCCCAGGCAAAAGAGTGAGACTCTGTCTCGAAAAAAATAAATAAATAAAATAAATAAAAAAGATTTTTCATACCCTTTGAGCTAATAACTCTACCCTTGATACTTATCTTTCAGCAAAAGCACAAAGCTGCAGTTAAGAAGCTGTCTGTTGCAGCATTATCAATAGTAGCAAAAGAAAAACCTGGAGACAACCTAAATCCTGACCCAAAGGAGATCATGATTAATTAAGTTCACGGGTTATTATTCTGCCATTAGAATGATAACTATGGAGGCCATATGTGTAGCACCTAAAATTAAAGCCTGTTTGATTCCACACTAATAATGAATTACAAGTTTATCTTACAGGTAACAGAACTGGAGACAAGACAGAATCAGACTTTCTTCCACCTACCCAGGGACAGCAACATAATTGATGCTTCCTTCACTCCCTTAATTAATGTAAAATATAGATTTCTTGGGCCTCACAAGACTGTAACCACTACCTCATCTGCCCCGCTTCCCCCATGCCTTTTTCCTTTCTTCTGTATGCCTTTAAAATGCTGAAGGTTCACCTGTTTTTCCCCTTCGGAAAAACAGCCACATCTTGTCTGCACTTTGTGTTTTTCCCGAATGCATCCTCAAAATCTTGGCCTAATAAACCTCCATTCATGGAGATTTTTGCCTCAGTCATTTATTTGGGTTGACAGCAGGCAGTGCATTGTAATAGTCTGACCATTTTATAGATGGGGTGCCGGGGCTCAGAAAGCAAAGTGAGTTTTGCCAGAGTTCACTCAGCTAGTAAATGGCAGAGCTGGAACTAAATATTTGAGAAGTGTTTGACCTAAGAGGACATGACCAAATTCGCAGTGAGTGTTGGCATATCAACTCTGAGGCACAGGGATCATGGAAGAAAATACTGCATGACTTTAGGGGAAGAAAGGAATGTTTTGTGAAACATAAATGGGCAGCGTGCCTGGGGAGGACCACATAATGACCTTAATAGCCACGCGGTGAAGCCAGAGTGTGGGACAATTGCAGGAAGATGACTCAGGACTCAACCTAGAACAAAGAGGCATCTAAGAGAGGGAGACGAGGAGAATGCAGTGCCTGACGGAGACTCTGGGAGGAAGAAATAAGTGTGGACCTAGACACTTTGGACCTAGACATCTTTGGTCCCTTCGTGATCAAGAGAATGGAGAAGAAAACTTTTCGAACTTAGACTCGGGACATAGAAATAAAAGGAATAACTTTTGAGATGGTTTCCAGGTAAAGCTCTTAAAAAATGACTAAGTAACCACACAGTTGGCGATAACAACAGCAGCATTCCCAACCTGTCAGCGGTTCCGGCCATGGCTCTGGGCCCCTGTGCCTGAGTCAGCTGGCGTGGGCTTCTCAAACTAGAATCTGCAAGTTCACCCTCAAGCTCCTGTGGACTTTCAAATTTTGTCTTTTCATTTGATGCCTATTTAAAATAAGATTGATGTTTGCAGATTCTGGGTCATCTGGATAGCCACTGAATACCATAACATGGTTTCAGTGTCTACATCGGCATTGTGTTTAGATAGGATTGGGGCCAAAGCATGCTGTTTGAATTGTCACAGGCTGGAGGGAAAAAGAATAGAGGTAGACTCAATATGTAAACAAGTAGAGGCCAAAGAACATCATAATGCATTGCATGTGCAACACTTTTCTAGTCATTCAAATAGAAAACAGCCCATGGGATGTGGGCATGCCAAATTTCAGAACTACCTGTCAAAAAAATATCCAAAAAAGGTGGGCAGCAGGTGCCTTGATGTCAGACAGGGAAGAAGCCCTGCCTAAGGATGACCTTTTTGGTCTCAAGACCCCTTTATACTCTTAAAAATTATTGAGACTCCCAAAGAGCTTTTGTTTATATGTGTTATATCTATCAATATTTACATGTAAGAAATTAAAATTGAAGAATTTATTTACTAATTCATTCATTTTTAAATGACAATAATAAACCCATTATTAACATAACATTTTTAATCAAAATATATTTTCCAAAACAGAAAACTTCGGTGAGAAGAGTAGAATTATTTTACATTTTTGCAAATCCATTTCATGTTTGGATAAACAGAAAGCAGCTGGTTTCTTGTGTCTGTGTATTCAACCTGTTTTGACATGCTGTTTTGGTTGGTATATATGAAGAAAATATGACCTCATACATAGTATAGTTGGAAAAGGGAAGAGTATTTTAAAAGACTTTTCAGATAACAGTAGATACTCTTCTTTGATACTACATCAAATTCAACAAATGGTAGTAGCTGCTTAAACTTTAATTGCGAGGTGGAACCTGGAACCATATCACTGAACGTTCTGTATTCAGTTACATTAAAATCCACTGATTCATCTTATATTTTAAATGGCTCTTTTGCTCATGTGGGATTTTCTAACATCATGCATTGGTCATCTGGAAAATATTGATTTAATGAGTTGTACTTCCAAATGTTAACATATTTCATTATACAATATCACGAATTATATTCATTCTATAATATCAAATTATATTTAATATCAAAAATTATATTTGAAATTACATTGATTAGTATTTTAAGACTAGAAAGCTGTCAAGCTTATGGTAGCAGACATAGGCTTCCCAAAATCCTAATTTTCACTTGAAAACCCAAGGTTTACCACTGGCAATAAGTACTGTCACACAATTTCCTTGAAATGACAGGTTTACTTCATTCATTTTGAAGAAAATATCTGCCAAATTCCCAAGCCAAAAGAATAAAAGTTTGTCAGCCGTTCCTTTAGGTAAAAATAGCGCTCCACTGAAAAAGTGGCTAATTCACCTCACAAGTCAATTGTATAACTGCTTTTCCTCAAGGCAACTATCATCCCTGGGTATGCTACAGAAGTAAGTACTTTGTGTGGACTTCCCATTTTATCATGCTGAATATTTGAAAAGATGTGTACTCGACAGCCAAGATTTAATAAAAGTAATTTTTAAAGCTCCATCAAGGACACTTTTTTTTTTTTTAGAGATGGAGTCTGGCTATGGTGCCCAGGCTGGTCTTAAACTCCTGGCCTCAAGTGATCCTCCAGTCTCAGCCTCCAAAAGTGCTGGGATTACAGGTGTGAGCCACCACAGCCTGTTCATCAAGGACATTCTTAAGTGAAACAGGCTTTTATTTTCCTGCAAGTGCTTGTTGATGAAGAGTACAATGGCGACTAGTTCAGTTCGCTGCCATTGCCTTGATTTATGTGCAAGTGACAGCAGTTTTAACCACCATTTCTTTTGAACCATCAATACAAGTGTTAACACCATGAAAAAGGCAAATAATGTTTTCGTATTATTAAAACAGTTTTGAACCCACAGATACCTAGGAGCTCTCAGATTTGAGAACCATTGGACTGGGGGAATATACTTAATTGGAATCACTATAGGTCCAAGGCTTAGTGAAATTACATGTTGGCTTATTGATTTTTGCCTAGAGAAGATGCAAATGATTTCCGGGCAGTAGAAATAATAACTCCAAATGTTATAATTTATTGCCCTGTATAACATTAACAAGTTTTGTATCTAATCCAGCAATTGTATCCTAACATTCCTCTGTTAAATCACTAACAAATACCTAGATTTTCAAACACATTTTATTTTTTTTATTTTTTATTTATTTAATTTTTTTTTGAGACAGAATCTCACTCCGTTGCCCAGGCTAGAGTGCCGTGGCGTCAGCCTAGTTCACAGCAACCTCAAACTCCTGCCTGGGCTCAAGTCATCCTCCTGCCTCAGCCTCCCAAGTAGCTGGGACCACAGGCATGTGCCACCATGCCCGGCTAATTTTTTCTATATATATTTTTAGTTGTCCAGCTAATTTCTTTCTATTTTTAGTAGACACAGTATCTCGCTCTTGCTCAGGCTGGTCTCGAACTCCTGAGCTCAAACAATCCTCCCACCTCAGGCTCCCAGAGTGCTAAGATTACAGGCATGAGCCACCACACCCAGCCTTTTCAAACACATTTTAAACTCCTCTTTACAGCTCTGTTTCCCTTACTAATTAACAAATCAAATAAAATTGTTTGATCTCTGCTCATTTTATATTTGAATGAGTCATGATATTGTCTTTTTTTCAAAATTGTCCTTTAGCAACCTGAAGTTTTTCCATAACCATCCTTATCATATTCATGTCACTAGTGGCAACTCTATTTCAGCAAAACATCTTGAAATGAACGCTATTAATTTGAGCTACTTTGGCTTTGTAGTTATCTATGTTTAAAGGGACCTATCTCATGGACCTCTAGGCTTACTAAAATTAATTTTATTTGATTGCTACTTAAATATATACTAACATGGAATTATGTATGAACTTCTTATAACAGCCTATAACTGTCATATAGCTGTAAAAGCAAAACATGTTAAATACATACAGAGCTACAAAGCCAAAATAACATATACCCGAATGTGGGCCACATGATGAAATCCTGACCCAAGGAAACAAGCATGAGCAGAGAATCAGCACTTGACCTGTGGCTTGGACTGGAGCAGTATGCATGAGCCCACGAACCCTAATGATGCCATCGTCATCAACCCAAAACTCACAGGGCACTGATGGCCACTTGCTGAGAAGTTGTAGGTGTCCCTGGATGAAAAATGTCACTTCTCTGAGCCCTTCTATAGAATAATGTGTACATCTACCTACCTCACAGGATTCACGTGGAAAATGGAGGTAAAAGTATGTGCAACAATTTTTGGCAAAAAAGGTAAAAAAGCATTTCATGCTTTCATTCTTCCCTCTCCCCTTTCAAGATCTCTTATTTCCTAATTTTGTCCTCAGGGCTGACTCTGGAGGCAAACTCCTCGTTCTACCCTTTTTCACTAGCCGTGTGATCTTAAACTGTTCCATTGCTTCACTTCGGATTCCTCATCTGTACATTGGGGGTGACAATAATCCCCATCTCATACAATTGTTGAGAGGATTATTTAGAACAGTGCCTATAAAGCACATGACACACAGAAAGAACCCAATAGATGACCATTATTAACACAATGCTCTGCACCTAAGAAGAGCTAAATAGGGGTTGGTTATCATCGCTCGGATTTTAAGTGACAGCTAAGGGTA
Source organism: Propithecus coquereli (assembly GCF_000956105.1). Lineage (NCBI taxonomy): Eukaryota > Metazoa > Chordata > Mammalia > Primates > Indriidae > Propithecus > Propithecus coquereli. The sequence goes on along the minus strand of NW_012147634.1, from coordinate 4,905,822 downwards.
TAGTCCCTCCTGAAACTATAGTTTTAGAAGGAGGAGAAGAAAGAAACACTAGCATTTATTGAATACACACTGCGTGCCAGGCACTTTTCATACATTATGTAATTTGATCTCCACAAATCTCTGTGAGGAAGACATTAGTATCCAGGGTGGGATGAGTGTGAGGGGAGAGAGGGGCCTAGAGTACAAAATGAAGGAGGCACATACCTGCGTCCACGCGCGCACACACATAAACACACACACACACATTAAGGAGACATACACTCTCAGGGTCGTGTTGAGAAAATGAGGCTCCGTAACATGGCAACGAGGTGGCTAGCAACAGAGATCAGATCCATCCCACAGTCTGCCTGCTGACGCCAAAGCAGACACCCTCACCTGGAGGGGACCCCAGGGCTTCCTTCCTGTGTGCTTTCATGCCTCACCCCACCCAGATGGTGCAGACCTCTGAGAGATTGCCATCCTGTTCTAGAAAGTTCCCAACTCTGATTCTCCTAACTGTAATTCAAGTCCCTCACGTACTAAAAATGTTCTAACCTTTCTTTCACAGGAGAGCCCTGATGATACAGCTACATTTTAAACTTCTTGTAACTATTACAGTAAGGGCCTCTTCAGATTTTCTCAGAGAGCCCACTTCTAATAACATAATAAGAAAAGCCTCTTAGGGCAAAAATGGGAAATTATAATCTTTCAGATAGAAGCTAAACCTTTGACCTTATACCATGGAGGATGCTTTTGGGGGCCATTGCTATCATTGGGACAGGTCCTTTAGACCTGCATTTTGGATTGTTTTCCAACATCCTCTTCACCTAGAGTGTAAAATGGCTCTGGGAATAAGAAAAGCTGTCCCGCAGTTTAGTTTTTCCCTTTCCTTAAGATGGAAAGATTGGCTTAGTGAACTATGGATCAGAACATTGAAGCCAGAGTGGAAGCCAGCTTCTTAGCATTTGGGAGGCTTTCTCTGGGAATCCCTGAGGTGGTTGTGTGAATAACCAACCCAAGGGCAGGAAAAAACTTTGATTTTTTTTTTTTTTTGAGACAGAGTCTTGTTCTGTTGCCCAGGCTAGAGTGCAGTGGCATCATCATAACTCACTGCAATATCTAGCTCCTTGGCTCAAGCCATCCTCCTGCCTCAGCCTCCTGAGTAGCTGGGACTACAGGCATGTGCCACCACACCCGGCTAATGTTTCTATTTTTTGTAGAGATGGGGTCTTGCTCTCCCGGGGTCTTGCTCTTGCTGGTTCTTGCTGGTCTCAAACTCCTGACCTTAGGTGATCCTCCCACCTTGGCCTCCCAGAGTGCTAGGATTACAGGCACCCAGCCAGGAAAGACCTTTGAAAGGGACACTTAAAGTCTGTTTGGACAACCTTTCCTGGAGTCTGAGGGTAGACAGAAAGGAGACCTCCCCCTACCTCACCCTAGCAAGGGAGGCTGAACACCGAAATGAGCTACTGGGAAGGAATGTGCAAATAAAAAGATGATCTTTGTGTTCTTTTCCAACTCTGACATTTAATGATTTTTCTAGGAACGTGCTATGGACTCAATTGTGTTCTCCAATATTCATACGTTAAAGCCCTAATACCTTAGGATTAGAGTTCTTATAAGAAGAGACCCAGAGAGTGCACACGCCCGCACTCTCCCCTACCCCCACCCCACCATGGGCTCTGTCTCCCTCCCTCTGCCAAGTAAGGAAACAGCCGTGGTGGCTGTCTACAAGTCAGAGGAGGGCCCTCACAGAAGCTGACCATGCTGGCTCCCTGATCTCAGACTTCCAGCCTCCAAAACTGTAAGAAAATAAGTTTTTATTGTTTAAGCCACCCAAGTCTGTGATATTTTGTTATGACAACCCAAGAAAATGAATACAAAACACTTGAGGCAAGATTGAACGCTTACAATTTGTTCAGTTGGCTTCCAATGACCCAAGCCTTATGTATGCTAGTCTCACTAACTTTGCATCTATATCTCTCTAATCCTCACCACCCAAGTAAGTGGGTGATGATTTTTGCTGTTTTAGAACTAAAATTGCAACAATGGATTCTTTGGATTACAAAATCAAAAGCAGCAAAGTCCAGAGCTGGTGGTCTTCTATGAATCACTTAACCTTTCTGGGCACTAGTATCCCTAGCTGTAAAATGGGGATAGTTCCCCCTTCACAGTCTGCTCATGAGGATCTAAACGCCTGCCCACACACCCAGTGGGAGGTCAGAGCCAGGATCTGGTTCCTGGAGGCCAGGATTAGGGAGGCCAGAAAGGAGCAAGGCAGAGAAGGTTCCATGCTGAGACAGGGTGTAAGGTCTAGTGCAACAGGGAACACCAGCAAGTGTCTTGACAGGGGAGGGAGGAAGCTGTGTGCTGGTCAAGCGGAACAGATGACAGAATGGAACTGAGGTGGCCGCAGCTGCCCTGCAGGCCTCCAGGTAAGACACAAATGGGGTGAGGAGGAGTGACTCACACATCATGTGCTGATGAATGAAATCATTACCACAGATATTCATTGTTTTTGTCTTAGAGATAGGGTCTCACTCTGTTGCCCAGGCTACAGTGCAGCAGCACCATCAAAGCTCACTGCAACCTGGAGCTCCTAGGCATTGCAGCTGTAGGTAGATCTCGACTATGATGTGCTGGGGCCTTCCTTAGATGTGCATTGGAGGCAATAGTTATTAACCACTAAGTTGCTTTCCTTGTGCCTTCCCCTTCTCATAATGTGTAATTGAACGAAAGTAATGGCCGGTTTGGAGCACACTGGCCAGGATCCCTGTCTGAGAGCCTCGGCCTCCCCCTAAGGTCCCTCTCCCTCGCTGTCCCTCTGCTGAGCTGGGAGGCCAGGTCTCTGATGCTTGGTGGCAGACTCTGGGTGTTCCAAAGGGGTCCACTCACTTTAACAAGTGGCTTTAACTAGGACATCCAAGTGGTGCCATGAGGATACTTGGGACCAAAGACTCAAATTTGAAATCTTGGAAGTTCTCTCCCAACAAAGCAGCAACCAAGTGCTTTGTTATAAAAAATAAAAGCATGTTGAGAAGAAAGTGTCCATGCCAGAGAATCTGTTTCAGTTATACCAGAGAATCTGTTCTAACTGAAAAGGGAAAAGGGCAAAAATTCCAAGACATGCCTGTTAGAGACATCTAGTCTGAAGCAGTGGGGCAGAGATTGTTCTGGACTCCATTGACTTTTGCACCCCAGAGTTATTTGGTTTGACTGACTGCCAAATCCCAGAGTTCAAAAAGCAGCCACAAGTGGGGAAAGGGGCCAGCATTCTTGGGGTTGGATTCCCAGAATTCTCCAATTTATTGTGAGCCTCTCATTCTAAGGTCAGCCCCCTCACAGTGGCGGTTTGGTTTTAGAGACAGTCCCTCTCCCTACTACCCTACTACAAAGAACATTAGGGGGATTCTGATGATGAAAAGCATTAATTCTGTTGGCCACCCACGGACTTGAACTCGGCTATGTAAACTTCTCCCAGAAGCCACCTCCACAGTCATGCCTGAGGTTCACAAGGATTGGGCAACCTCCTCACGCTGAAGCCAGCTGTTCTCCTTAGGCCTGTCACAAGATACACAAGAGCTGGCATTTCCTCCTTTTAAAAATGTTTCACTGCATTAAATGTAAACATTGGTCCGGTTATTACAACAGCAACTTACATATGCCATGAAGCTTGGTTTCATCTTTGAAACCTTCCTCTCTCTTGCCCCATATCCAAATTGAACCACGTACCTTTGGGTTTTTACCTTCGAATTACCCCCTAGAAACCGACCTCTTCTCTCCTTCTCCATTGCCACCACCCTGGCCAAGTCACCTTCATGTCTCGCCTCTGTGACTGCAAGAGCCTCCTAACTGCTCTCCCTGCACCATTTCTGCCCTGCCCTCCCCTCCCCACGAAAATCTGTTCTCCATTCTATAACAGGAAGCTGGTTTCAGCACACAAATCTGATTGCGTCACCATCCTCCCCTTGCTTAAAACCTTTTGCTTGCAGACTAAAACCCAAAACGCTTCCTTGGCTCTTCTCTGCCTCTGCAGCCACATTCACACCCCAGCTCCCCCTCCCCTCCTCCACCCACCCGATTGCAGTTCAGATGGCACTTCCTTAGGGAAGCTTCCCCCGAGGACCCCCAATCTAGGGCAGGTCTCTTTGTTTAAACTTTCATTAATCGTGTTTCTGTTCTTAAGAGTAATTATCCCCGTTCATAATTACACATTGGTGAGTGTAATTATCTGATAAAGATCCATGTTCTCTAGTGGTCTCTGGGCTCCCTGAGAGCAGGGGCAAGTCTCACTATCGTACCCCCAAGGCCGTCCTTGGTGTCCAGCGTATATACAAGTTCTCACAGAACACTTAGGGAATGATTTTCAGAGAGGTCGAAATTGAGTGAGAAACCCAGAAAACTGAAAAATCAGAGTTTGTTTTTAAAAAAGGTTAGTACAAAGGAGGCTAAGTTCAGGTATTCCCAAAACTTTGAGACAAGGTGACTCATAGAAGTCAACACATAATGGATGAGATTATCTGTGCACAGAATCCAGAGGGAAAAGTCCTAACAGGTTGTCAAAGCCATATGGGAAGGGCAGAGCAGATTTTGGAACCCAGGTCTGTGACCAAAAGTCAGAGAGACAGGGAGAGAAGGGCAGGGAGCAGTGAGGCCCTAGGCAAACACCTGGGTCAAATGTCAATAGGTTCTAGTTTGTCAGAGAGGCTAATGGACACAATTAAAGGGAACCCAGGATGGGACAGGTCCCATTAAGCAACCATACAAGATGATTTGTGAATGCACCAGGGAGGGAGCGTTAGAAGTAAGTAGAGCAGTAACCTGACCATCAGTGCTAGAGTCTGTCTGACAAAAGCGTATGCCGTCTACAAGAAGGGAAGTCCGAGTGTCAGAAGTTTCCACTCCACATTGGTTGGAAGGCAGGTTGGTGCCCAGATGGTTCACAGTTGGCTGATGGCCTGTCCATGCAGGTCATACACACCCCCATGCTCTGCTTTCAGGTCCCCACGCAGCCTCTGATCATAGACTGGCTCAAACATAGCCTCTCCTGCTATGGGGAGAGAAAAAACTGACCATCTAGGGTAGGCTGAATAAGGGCTTCTCCAAAACGTCCAGGTCTTAATCCCTGGAACCTATGAATAAGTTACTTTACTTGGCAAAGTGGATTTTGCAGATGTGATTAAACTAAGGACCTTGAAATGAGGAGATTATCCTGGATTATTCAAATGAGCCAAAGGTAGCAGGAGGGAGGCAGGAGCATTGGAGTCAGAGAGAGAGGCTGGAAGATGCTACTGGCTTTGGAGATAAAAAAAGGGCCATGCATCAGAAAAAGGCAGAGGGATAGATTCTTCCCTAGAGTTTTTGGAAGGAATGTATCCCTGCCCACACCTTGATTTGAGACCAGTGAAACCGATTTCAGACTTTGGACTTCCAGAACTGTAAGGTAATAAATGTGTGGTTTGAAGCCAGTAAGTTTGTGATAATTTGTTGCAGTGGCAACAGGAAACTAATACACCAAAGAACATGAATATCAAGTCAACAGATTAGTACCTGGATCATGCATGAGCCACTGGAGGGTTTGGTGGCTGGCACTCAGTCTCCCTGGGCCAGTCACTGCCAGGGGGCTGACGAATCAAGTTTCTGGATCTGCTAAGCTGACAACCAGCGTGGCTGACCTCAACCTTGCTAAGGTCCTTCCACCCTGGGAGGCCTGGCCCCGGCCTAGGGAACAGCTGGCTCTTCCTCACAAAGACCACACTGACTTTTCACTGATCACTGGTGACATGTGTGCTGCTAGGTGAGCTCTTGGGAATACAGCATAGACTTTGGTCCCAGGGAGACCTGAGCGCAAATCCCTTCTCCACTCACTAGTCACATGATCATAAATGAGTTACTTAACTTCTTCGATCAGGGTTTTCTCATCTGTAAAATGGGATGACATCTTGCTAGCTCACAGCTGTAAGGATGGATAGAAACAAGGTATGTCTAACCCCAAACACAGGGTCGGGCCCAGAGTAGGCATCCAATGAAGGTCATCTCCTCCTGCACCCCTCCACACGTCTCCCCTGTGCTCTCCTCTTTTTATGCTCAACTCTTCAGATACTTCTTCTTAAGTCTTATAAGCCTCATGGTGGCGCCCTGTCTTCTGTTAGCTCCCTGGCTACAAGTCAGTGTCCCCAGCCATCATGTTCCTAGTGGCTCGATATCTTGGCTGGGGTTTCCCCAGAAGTAGAACGTGAGACAAGGATTCTGGATCAGGTAGTCTGTCTGGGAGATGATCCCAGGAAACACCAATGGGGATGTGAGACAGGGGCAGGAAGGAGACAGTGAAAGATGTAAGATCAGGTAGGTTACCTTGGTGGCTGAAGCTTAATCCCTGGGATTCGGGGGACTCTGGGAGACAGTCATGCCACCCAAGGGGCAGGGTGCTGAGGCGTGTGACACCTACTCCTGTAAGTCTTCTTTTGGAAGGGGCAGCAGTTGCTCCCCGGCACTTCCTGCTTGCTGCACTCATGGGCAAGACGGGCTCCAGCTCCCGAGAGTCCTCAGGCAGGTGCTGGCGGCTGGAAGGGGCAGCATGGAGATGCAGGAGGGACAGCTTCTGCCTCTCCTCAGAGTGTCGCTGGCTACAGTATCCTCTGAGTGTCCTCCCTGGTCACAGCTTCCATTCCAGCCTTGCCCATTCCCTGACCAACAATGCGCTCAACACACCTATTGCATTGTTCCGGCCTAACTGCATCCTCATCTTGGGCTCCTCCAATTTGCAATCTGATAAATGAAAAGAAGCTTTTTTTTTTAGATTTTATTGTATATATTTAAGGCGTACAACATGATGTTTTGATGTGCATATAGATAGCGAAGTGCTTTGTGATGAGAAAGAAAACCACTTCCCCAGCAAACCAAACGCTGCTTTCTCTGGCCTACGCTTTCTATTTTATTTTCAAAATAAAATACCCCACTACCTCCATTTGGCGAGTTTTAAAGCTACAGTCTGCATATACTGTAGGCTGTTCAGGTTCAAGAAGAACCTTTAAAATCTCTAATTCTTTCTCCCACCCAATCACATAAAAGTTGCAACCACCTTGCCAGGCACAGTGGCTCATGCCTGTAATCCCAGTGATTCAGGAGGCTGAGGCGGGAGAATCACTTGAAGCCATGAGTTCAAAATCAGCCTGGGCAACAAAGTAAGACCCTGTCTCAAAAATAAAGTTGCAACCGCCTCAGGGTTATCATTACGGCCTTGTTATCATTATCAGAGGATACTAGAGTCTGACTGACAAAAGTCTGCAAAAGGAGGGTCACCATATTAAATGCTTATCGCGGCTGGCTAAAGCACCGGCGGAGGAGTTCAATAGACGTGCTCAGCCCTGAAGACCCGGTTCTGACACCCTAGATGCTGTTCATTAGGGTTTTTTTGTGCTACAAGGCACAGAGAGAGGCTTGAGAAGCTTCCGGAAAGAATCTCCCTTCCCCAAAACAACTCTGAGCCTTTTCCAACTTCCTCTATTAGAAAGTCTTTTTTTTTTTTTCTTTTTTTGCCTTATCCAGCATTATCTTCTATAATGAACCTCTTGCTGGGAGGTTTAGAATTTTTGTACCATATGGCTGAAAGGGGCCTCAGAGTGCATGTTGGTTTACAGATGTAGGTTCTGAGATTTGGAGGGAAAATGATTAGCCCGAAGTGACCCACCCCTTTTGTGGTAGAGCTGGGCCTGAAATCCTTGTCTCTTGTCCCTACCGTCTGCTTGCTTTACAGTTTAAACTGTTGTTTGACCCACATGTTTAGGGATGGGTTAAGGAAGGGCTGGGCTCTGAGCTAGCTTGCTAATTCACTGCAAAGTGAATTCCACCAGCTGCCCTTCTCCCTCCCCCTTGCAGCTGGGGCTCTTTGCTCGGGTGAGCCCACCAGATGCTCTGCAGCTTAAACTCCTGTGAACACCCACACTGCTCAGCACTGTCTCACTGCTGACCACTGTACCAAAACCCTGCAGGCGAATCATTTAAAATGTTCATTTTGGACCCCTCCCCAGTCCTTCTGAGTCAGAGCCCACCTCTGGGGCTGGAGTTAAGGAAACTACACTTGTAACAAGCTCTCCATGTGTTTCAGATACACCAAAGTTTGAACCAACAGCCCATAGGCTAAAGCCCAGAGTCCTCAGGACAGCTTCTAAGGCCTGTGCCACCTGGCTCTGCCTACCTTCTGGCCCCACCTGCATCAGCCAGTGGAGCCACTCCCTAGTCTGTAAACAGGCCTTGTATTGTCCAGCTCTGCAGCTTTGCCTCTGCTTCCCAGCCTTGTTTTGTTTTGACCAGTTCCACTGGGTAAATTCCCGTTCCCCTTCCAAGGCCTTTCTGAAATGTCCCTCATTCTCTGTCACTGTCCTTAATCCCTTCCCCTAAGGGGACTCACCTGCTCTCTCCTCCCTTCCCATGGCTATTAATATCCACCTCTATTATAGCATTTACCTTATTGTATTAAATTAGTCCTGAGTCTGTACATTGCTCCTTTGTGCATATTGGGAAAAGGTGCCCCTTCCTCCAGAGGTAAACACCTGGCCTGGCAGTAGGAGCACAGGCTGGATTGTGCCCACTCCCATCCCCCACCAGGCTCCCTTGTGCAGAGCACAGCCTGCTTAACCACGTGCAGGGGCTCTCCACCCGTCTTCCCTGCTGCTGGTGAGCTTGACGGTCCACTGCCTTGTTCATCTTTGTATGTCCCCAGCACAGAAACCAGATGCCGTAGTGACTCTCTGTAAAAGGTTTTACAAGTTGCAGTGAATTGAATGCAGCCTGTGAGCCAAAGGCAGGGGTTGCCCTGCACATGAGCAGTGCATTGAATGCTGTGAATTGCAGAAGGCCCCAGCAGTGCAGATGGGATGAATAAGGTAATCTGTCCTCCATGGGTTCTGGAGTTTTAACCTCTGTACTTGGAAACTGTTCAGAGTTGTGAGACTAGATGTAGGTTACCTCATTCTTTGTTTTTTGGACCAAAAAAAGAATTCTTTCTGACTTTCCCAGGAGGTAAATCTGTCCGGAGCTAGTTGTGCTTAAGGTCACTGGAGAAACCACCTGACTGAAAGGCCCTCCGTTGGGTCCCTTCTGCTGCACAACTTGCTCATCAGTGAAGCGGGGACGCCCACAGGCCCTGTGGCTAGCACAGGAGCACACAGCGACATAGCGACAGAGAGGTGCCTCAGACTCTGCCGATCTGGAGGGACAGGATGTGGAGGAGTCTTCAGGGTTGGGCCCCCCGTTCCCAAGAGCTTAAAATCCCCATGATGACAGCGAGAATGCATTCACGTATGACTTGATTACCTTCTTTTAAAAGGTCATTACGACATTTCAAGAAAGGGCTATTCACTAACTTTCCATCAATTCCGATCCAGCAGAGATATAGGCTGGCTCTTCGGATGATTGGAATCGAATTCCTGTTTTGTCCTTAATCACTGGGGCAGTGACCAATTAAGTTGACATGTTGAGGGAAAGAGATGTGAGGATGAAAAAAAACTGTGCAAGTTCAAACTGGAAGATTAGTTCACATGTAGCAGACAAAGAACTAGGGATTTTAGTATTTGACATCTTGTTTTTTATTTTCACTAAAAATAACATTAATGGAGAATAAACGGTTCTGATCTCTACTGCATTCAGCCAGTCTACTCACTAAACCTTGTATTTTATCTTTTTATAAGTTAAAGCACATTTAATCTTCAAAAAAAGTCTTCAATGTAGCTATTACTAGCCTTAATTTACAGTTGAAGAAACTGAGCTTATCACCCAAATTCAGACCCTTCAGACAACAAGTCCTGCACTACTTTGCATATGAGGGACACAAATGTGTATGACAGTTATGCCTTCCATGGTTTGCAGTCTGAATCAGAAGAACCAATCTGGACAATAGTTAGAAAACAAAAGACGGAGGTAGAGGAGAGAACATGTTGATCAAAGAAGTCAACGTGGAGAAGCCAGGACTCGAGTTGGGCTGTGGAAGTTGCGCAATAGTCACAATCAGGAAGAGACATGAAAACATTCTGAGAGGGATAGGGATTTTTTTCATTGCATTTTATAAAATTAAGTTTCTTATTTTAAGAAAATTATAGATTCACACGTGCTGGTAAATAATACAGAGAGATCCTGTGTACCTTTTGCCCAGTTCCTCCCGTGGTAACACCTTATGAAACTATTGTATAACATCACGACTAGGATATTGACATAAATACAATCCATCAATCTAATTCAGGTTTTCCCAGTTTTATTTATACTCGTGTATGTGTATTTATTTCTATGAAATTTAATAACAAACAACCTGGAAGGAACTGGGGACCGTTCTCCTAAGTATCACAAGAGTGGAAAAACAAACACCACATGTACTTACTATTGAAGTGGAAAGAATCGATCAGCACTCATGTGCACAGATGGAAGTGAAACTCTATGGAAATCAAGCAGGTGGGAGGGGAGAGGAGGGGACGGGTAAAATCACACTTAACAGGTACAATGCACACTATCTGGTGAGGGACACACTTATAACTTTGACTCAGACCGTACAAAAGCAATTCACGCAGCCAAAACATTAGTACCCACGTAATATTCTGAAATTAAAAAAAATACATTTAATAACATGTGTGGGTTCATGTATCTGCCACCACAGTCAAGATCAAAAGAACAAACAAGTCAAGAGAACAAGTCAAAAGAACAAACCCATCACCACCCAGATCCCTGTGTTGCCCTTTCATAAACACACCCACCTTCCTTCTCTCCTCCCTGCACCCCAATCCCTAACCCATGTAGGCCACTAATCTCCTCCATTTTCATAATTTTGTCATTTCAAGAATGTTATATAAATGGACAAAGGATCTGAACAGACATTTCTCCAAAGAAGATGTACAAATAGCAAATAAGCTCAACATTGTGAGCCGTCAGGGAAATGCAAAGCAAAACCACAATGAGATGCCATTTCACACCTGCTAGGATGGCTATTATCAAAAAGACAGTGTTGGCAAGGAGAAATCGGAACCCTCATACAGTGTGGTGGGAAAGCAAAATGATGCAGCTGCCTTCGAAGACAACCTGGCAGGTTCTCAAAAGATTAAACATAAGAGTTATGGAATGACCCAGCAATTCCACTCCTAGGTATATACCCAAGAGAAATGAAAACAGATGTCCCCACAAAAATTTGTATACAAATTTCATAGCAGCTTTATTTGTAATAACAAAAAAACTGGAAATAACCCAAATGTCCATCAACAGGTAAGCATATAAACAAATCGTGGTACATCCATACAGTGTGTATAATGCGTTACATATTGTGAAAAGGAATGAATTAATGATATTTGTATTAGCATGCATTCATTTCAAAATATTTATTCTGTGTGAAAGAAGCCAGGTTAAAAAAGAGTGCATCCGGCCGGGCGCGGTGGCTCACACCTGTAATCCTAGCACTCTGGGAGGTCGAGGCAGGCAGATTGTTTGAGCTCAGGAGTTCGAAATCAGCCTGAGCAAGAGCGAGACCCCGTCTCTACTAAAAATACACAGAAATTAATCATACAACTAAAAATATATAGAAAAAATTAGCCGGGCATGGTGGCACATGCCTGTAGCCCCAGCTACTCGGGAGGCTGAGGCAGAAGGATTGCTGAGCCCGGGGGTTTAAGGTTGCTGTGAGCGAGGCTGACGCCATGGCACTCTAGCCCGGGCAACAGAGCGAGACTCTGTCTCAAAAAAAAAAAGAGTGCATCCCACAAAAACCATCACACTAGAATATACATAGAGAGAAAATGTAAACTAATCTATAGTGACAGAAAACAGATCAATGGTTGCTTGGAGCCAGGGAAGGGGAGCAAGTAGAGAGGGAGGAAAGGATTATAAAGAGAAGTGATAAACACGTTCATTATCTTGATTGTGGTGATGGTTTCACAGGTGTATACATACATTAGAACTTATCAAATTGTACACTTCAAATATGTACAGTTTATATTTCAATTACATCTCCATAAAACGTTTTCCGTTTTTCTTTCTTTCTTTTTTTTGGGGGGGAGACAGAGTCTTACTCTGTTGCCCCGGCTGGAGTACAGTGGCATGATTATAGCTCACTGCAACCTCAAACTCCTGGGCACAAGTGATCCTCCTGCCTCAGCCTCCCATATAGCTGGGACTGTAGGCATGCACCACCACACCTGACTAATTTTTCATTTTTTTTTGTAGAGATGGGGGGGTCTCACTCTTGCTCAGGCTGGTCTCAAACTCCTGTCCTCAAACGATGATCCTCTCACCTGAGCCTCCCAGAATGCCAGGATTACAGGCATGATCCTATAAATAAAGTGTTTTTTAAGTGCATCATTAAAGAACATTCTTTTATAAAACACCTGTAATCATACCAAATTCCTATTCCTCCATGTTCTCATGGTCTTTGTACATAAGTTGGTGTTTTTGCCATTGCAGATCATAATATCTTGCGTTTTCCACTTAACACCATTTCAATTTTTCTTAAATTATCTTTCATTATCATTTTTTCAGGTTTTTTGTTATACATGTATTTTTACATGAAAGTATAACATATAGACAGAAAAGTACACAAATCATAAGTGAACAACTCAAACTTCAAAATTTAAAGATCAAATTTCAAAGATTGTCACGAAATGAGCACACTCATAAGACCTTGTATTGCAAACAAGGGTCTATTTCTCAAGGATCATATTTTGGGCAGAACAATTGAATGTGCACTGTCACAGACAAACACAGCTGGATATTAGTTAAAGGCACAAAGACAGGTTTCATTCAGTAAGTTTTATTCACTGCTGACAATGGGCTGAGCTCCATTCTGATTGGTACGGCCGTCATTAGGCGTTTTGGAAGGAGGGAGGTGGGAGGGGGAATGGCAGGGACTTGAGCAGAGTCAGAGTAGTGAAAAATCACAAAAGGCGGGAAGGAAGGGTTAGTCTGCACGAAACCCATTTGGGTTTGCTAACTGACACCTGTGGAAGTTAGTTAGGCTGCTCCCCTCCCACAAAGGCCAGGAGACAGGGGCCCTATCTTCAGGTGTTGGCTGGAACAAGCTATGATTCTTTTGGCAGCCTTGAGTTTTCTCAGGCAGGCACGTTAAGGAGGGCTAGGGTCATCCTAAGGATGTGGCCTTGAGCTGTTAGAGACTGTGTTAGTGTTTGTTCAAGTTTTTCTAGGCCTAGTCAACAAGAGGGCTAAGAGAAGCCCGGCTGGAATTTGGTCAAGGAGAGAATTTTTGTCAAGATAACTGTCCCAGAGATCTGTCCCCAAACCCACCCCCCGCAGAGGACCAGTAGCAGTCCTCGGCCTGTTAGGAGCGGGCCACACAGCAGGAGGTGAGCGGAGGGCAGGCGAGCGAAGCTTCATCTGCATTCACAGCCGCTCCCCATCGCTGGCATCACCACCTGAGCTCCGCCTCCTGTCAGATCTGTTGTGGCATTAGATTCTCATAGGGGCGAGACCCCCTTGCTGTAAACTGCGCACACGAGGGATCTAGGTTGCTTGTTCCTTATGAGAATCCAGTGCCTGATGATCTGAGGTGGCGCGGAGGCAGTGATGCTAGCGCTGGGGAGCGGCTGCAAATACAGATTATCATTAGCAGAGAGCTCTTACTGCACGGAGACCATAATAAATCACTGTCTCCCATCACCCCCAGATGGGACCGTCTAGTTGCAGGAAAACCAGCTCAGGGCTTCCACTGATTCTGCATTATGGTGAGTTGTATAATTATTTCATTATCTATTACAATGTAATAATAATAGAAATAAAGTCCACAATAAATGTAATGTGCTTGAATCATCCGGAAACCATCCCTGCCCTCATCCCTCCTTCCACAGAAAAACTGTCTTCCATGAAGCTAATCCCTGGTGCCAAAAGGCTGGGGACCGCTGCCACAGATTACAGAACTTTCAAAATCATCCTGGGTCCCCTTCCACTAAATGTCAGAACCTCCTCCCAGGCCCGACTATGATAAGGAAAAAAGTAATCTGCTGAATTTCCAAATATCCCATCCCACAAAAACCACCACACTAGATAAAGCCTAATGTGACTTCCAGCTTCGAAATCCTACAGTAATATTGCGGGCTATTTTGTCTCCATTTGAAGATGAAACCAAAGAAACAGGCTGAAAAGACAGTATACAGAAGGGTTAAACAGTGGAAGGGAGGATGCAGGAGGTGGTGGCCTTTGCTCCTCTATAAATCTCAACATGAACACGCACTCCCTTGCCTGAATCACTTTGTACAAATTCCTAGGGAGCCAGGCCAGGAAATGGGCCTGGAGCAGACCCTAGTTCAAGCTCTGATTCTGCCATTTAACCACAAGCAACTTAGCTTCTCCGAGCCTCAGTTTTGTTACTTATAAAAGAGAAAATACCTACTACAAAACAAAAACGTGTATAAGGCAGCCAGCACACAATAATAGTCTAATAATGGTAAGCGATCCTCCCTACGTGTGTGAGATGGCCTAGTACTACTTAAGGCCCCCTCCTGACTTGAATTCCATTTTCCAGACCTGTTAGGTTTCTCTCAAGCTAAAAGGCATGTCTTGCAAATGAAAATCTTCCGAGAATTAAACTCGAATAGTAGACTACCAAAACCACTCTGTAAATCACTAAAATCATAATCAATCTATTTAACTATTTTTCTACGAAAAGTTCAATTTTATCCTCATTCCTATGCAGTTTTCAATACACACTTGTTGAAGCTTACCATGTAGCAGGCATTGGGCTTAAACCCAGATGAAACTAAGTCTCTGATCTAATGGAATTCACAAACCTTTGGTGGAGAGATCTCAAAGAACAAATCCAAAAAGTTAAGTAAAATTGTAACATGAGGCTAATGCTACAGTGGAGTTTTACAGGGCATGATGGAGGGAGGAAGAGCGTGTTTGCCAGGTGGACACGAGAGAAAAGAACTTTCCAGGAGAAAGAAAAGCCTATGCAAAGGCCTGAGGGCAATCAACAGCTGCCTGTTTTCACAGAACTGAGATAAGATCACAGGAGAGGTGGGAGATGAGTGAGGGAGGAGGGCTGGGCTTATGTCTTTAGCTTAGCTGAACGTCTTAGCTGCAAATTCAAAGACCACTCTGGCCGGTTCAAGTAGAAATGGATTTTATTAAAACATATTGAGTGGGATGGTTGTATATTTTATTGCCTCATTTGAGAGGGAAAGGGGAGCTATTCTTAATTATGCTGGGACTGCAGGTGTAAAGGAGACACGTGGAATCTTTTAATACTTGGGGGCTCCCAGAACTTGGGGGGTTGAGAGCCACAATGCTGCCTGGAACAGCTGCAGGAATGGTGGGGCAGCCCTGCTGCCCTACTGGGCACAGGGCACACTACGGGAACCCCTGCCGCTGCTGCCCAGGGAGCTGCACGTCTCAGACACCAACCTTGATGCATCACCAGCTTTCGAAAATGTGCGCCTCTGATTGGTGAGCCTACCTCACACAGCTGCTGCCAAGTGAATGGAGATTGGGAAGTAAATTCCTGATGCCACCACCTACCTGCTTCTTCCAGGACCCTGTGCAGCTTAGAGAGGTGCCCTGCTCAGTTGCTAGAGAGAGGGCATTGAACTGGACTTGGCAGAGGAAATAGACCTGAAGCAACTGAGTATTCACTTGAAATCACACTGTTTTGATAGCTAGAAGTGACTGAAAAGGTATTGAACGAGCTGGAGATATCACTGAAGTTCTCCTGTACCCAGCTGGAGAGGGATTTGACTAAGCAAAGCAGCTAGAGGTTACTGGTGGGAAAAACCTTCTATGTTTTTACTTGAGTGGGTTGAGATCTCTCAAACAATCAGTTACAATTATTAACTACCTCCTTGGGGGTAAGAAAAGCCCAGACCTTTGGGACTCAGAGGCCTGCCCACCCTCTTGGAAGAAGAGGAAATGAAGTCGATTCGTTTGTAGAGAATCCAATTCTGTAAAAAACAAAACCTATTTTTTTCTCAATAGGCCACGTGTCTAACCACAGGAGCCTGGACTTTCTCTTATTGGTAAAAGGAGCTTTAAAGCATTTTGAGTAGAGGATAGATATAATTATATTTGAGTTTTGAAATATTCATCCTGGTTCATACTCCATCTTTTTTTTTTTTTGAGATAGGGTCTTGCTCAGTCGCCTGGGCTAGAGTGCAGTGGCATGATCATAGCTCACTGCAACCTCAAACTTCTGGGCCCCAAGTAGCTGGGACTACAGGCACGTGCCACCATGCTTGGCTAATTTTTCTATTTTTTTGTGGTCTCACTATGTTGGCTAGTCTCAAAGAACTCCTGGCTTCAAGTAATCCTCCTGCCTCCCCCTCCCAAAGTGTTAGGATTACAGCCATGAGCCATCGCGGCCGGCCTCCTTTTTTTCAAATTAAACTTTTTATTTTGAGATAATTATAGATTCACATGCAGTTTTAAGAAATAAGACAGAGAGGGTTGGGCAGCATAAACAACAACAACAAAGAAAGGTAAGACAGACCCTGTGTAGTCTTTACCCAGTTTAACCCATGGTAACATCTTGTACAACTAACTATGCTACAATTACACAATCAGGATATTGACATTGATACAGTCAAGATACAGAACATTTCCATCATCACAAGTATCCCTCATGTTGCCTTTTTAAAGCAATACCCACTTCCCTCCCAATTCCATCCCCTCCTTTACCCACAGCAACCCCTAGTCTTTTCTCCATTTCTATAATTTCATCAGTGGTGTATAGTTTTCAGCATACAAGTCTTGTACATGTTCTGTTAGAGTTACACTTAAATATTATGAGAATCTTTTGAATGATTACAAATGGTATTATTTTAAATTTTGGTGTCCACCTGTTCATTGCTAGTATATAGAAACAGAATTTATATTTGTGTGCTTATCTTGTATCTTGCAACCTTGTGAACTCACTTTTTTTTTTTTTTTTTTTTTTTAAGACAAGGTCTCACTCTGTCGCCCAGGCTGGAGTACAGTGGCAAGATCATAGCTCACTGCAGTCTTGAACTCCTGGCCTCAAGCAGTTCTCCCACCTCACCTCTCAAAGTGCTGGGATTACAGGTGTGAGCCAGCACACCTGGCTAAACTCACTTTTTAATTTTAGGAGGTGTTTGTCATTTTTTTCTTTAGGCTTTTTTACATAGACAACCATATATCTGCAAATACGGACAGTTTTATCTCTTCCTTTTTGATCTCGTTAATGAGAAAAAACCCCAAACTCTGTAAAACAGTTTAAAGAGGTTTATTCTAAAACAAATGTATGTGACCTATAGCTCAGAGCACATGGCCTCAAAAGGTCCTTAAAAAATGTGCCGGGTTAGTTTGGTTTTATATATTCATGGAGACAGGAATTTCTCTCTTTGAGAATTCTTTTTAAAAATTTTGTTTTCTATCACCCATCTGCTTTTTAGCCAGGAAACGGCCTCTTATTTTCCTCTTTCCCTGTAGATCATTCTACTGATTTTATTTTGTTTGGGGTGATTTCACATTTTGATTGTTGATTTTGTTGTCTTTCTTAGAAAACTTTTTTTCACATGTTTTGGAAATTTTGTTTATAGGTTTATTTTTAGTGGAAAGTTTCCTTCTTCCCTTTCTTCTCTCTTTTTCTTTCTGTCTTCCTATTCCTCTCCATGTCTAGTGGTTTACTTTTCTTCTATCCGGTCTCTGTGGCTCCCAGGACAAAGCCAGCTCAAATGTTGGGGCTCTGAGCTCCTGCCTCAAAGTGACAGTGAAGGTCCTACCAGCATGTCTTCAGGCTGCTTGGTCAGGTTGCCTCCTAGGCACTTAGCTTGTATGGAGATTTATTCTCTGTTATGTCACAGAAACCAAACTTCAGGTGGCCTCTCTATATCTGCTTCTAAACTGGAAGTCCACCAGCATATTGGGTTTTGCCCTCTACATGGAAGAACACATGGCTCTGTGTTTCTTTTTCATTTCCAATCCAAGGAGAGGTACAGAAGAGTGCATAAAACATACGTGTGCAGTTTAAAGACAAATTATAAAGTGAGCACTTGTAACCACCACTAGCTATGTCTTTTACATTTTTCTCTTTATATTTTTTCTCTCTCACTGTCATGTGCTTGGAGTAGTAGTGACCCCTACAATGAGAACCTCCAATACTATCTTGACCTAGTACATCTGTCCCCTCTAACTGCAAGTGGTGCTTCAGAGACCCCTGTGAGTTTCAGTGCCAAACCTTTTGGATCCTAGCATACTCTGTTATCTTGGGGTCTTGGGCTTTATGAGTAGCCCCAGCCGCTTCTTACTAGGAGTGGTTACCATCATTGCCTTTTCCTCCAGTTAAATAACTGCTACCTCAAGATGTTTACAGCTTTTCTCTGATAAGGCTTGTCAATTCAAGACTGTGACCTCTCTCTATTCTACGTGCAAGGAAAGACAAGGTCACTTTACATATGTGGTATATTGCCCTAATATCTAAGGTCTAAGGCCTACAAGCTTTCAAAAATCATACATCCCAAAATATAAAAGAAAATTGCAAAATTGGAATGGATAAATGTTTAATTAGGTATCTTCAAAATTAACATATCAACTTCATTACATGTTAAATTAAAATTTTATACATGTTTTACATTTTGTAGCAGTTTGAGATTAGGTTTCTTATTACACAATAATCTGATCATTTACAGATACTGAGAACTCATAGCTTATTGTAAATTACACGGGTTACTTTTGGATTAAAATTTTTCAAGTGCAAACTTAAAAAAAAAACACTTTTCTTTTTAAAGCAAAAAAACATAGTATAGGGTCTGGATATAACTTCATATGTTTGATGCAGTATGGAGCTAGAACTCCAAAAGTAATAGATTTTAAAAGAGCTTTAGGGAAATGTAAGGAGCTGAAATGAGACATGAAAGGAGATGGGGAGAGAAAGAAAAGAGCGTTTTGACAGAAAAGATGACTGCTAAGCTTCTGCTACGTGCCAGGCGCTATTACAAAAGTTGACGATCCAGAACTAAAAGTCTGGGCTCTTCAAAGAAGTCAGTCTGGTAAGGAATCTGACAAGTTCAATGACACAAAGTGTAGTGTCGTTAAGAAAGTGTGCACACTGTGGGGGCAAGATGGTGTGGGCGAGAATTAGGAAGGTTCCTCGGAAGAGGCGACACTTGATCTGAGGGAGACAAAAAGGAAAAAAGGAAGAGGAGAAAGAAAAAACAACAACAGGAAAAAGACAAGGCAAAGAGAAGAAAGGGGGAAAAGAAGGAGCGCTCGATGCGATCGGCGCTCCGGCCGTCGGGCGTCGACCGCTAGGGTCTGACCGCGGTTCCCGCCCCCTTCCCTCCCCTGCTCGCCCCTCCCCTCGCCCCAGCGCCGCTGCCAGCCCGGCCTGCGCTAGCTGCTAGGCGCCGGCTCTCCACAGACGCCATGCACCGGCTCCTGTCAGCCGTGACGGCCCGGGCTGCGACCCCCGGGGGCCAGGCCTGGGGCTGCGGGAGACGCAGGGCCCACCAGCGCGCCGGGCTGCCGCCGCTTGGCCACGGCTGGGTCGGAGGCCTTGGGCTGGGGCTGGGACTGGCTCTTGGGGTGAAGCTGGCGGGAGGGCTGAGCGGCGCGACCCCTGCGCAGCCCCCCGCTGCCCCCGACCCCGAGGCGTCGCCTCAGGCCGAGCCGCAGGAGCAGTCCCTCGCCCCGTGGTCTCCGCAGAGCCCCGCGCCGCCTCCCTCCAGGTGTTTCGCCAGAGCCATCGAGAGCAGCCGCGACCTGCTGCACAGGATCAAGGTGCGGCGACAGGGAAGGGGGGGCGTAGGCGGCCGGGGACCCCGCGCCCCGCTCCCGGCTCGCCCTGGAATGGGACCCCTCCCTCGGTGGTCATCTCCCGGGGCTGAGCGGACCCCACCCTGGGCGTGGGGTGCCAGCGGTCGGCTTCCGAGAAAGACTTCCCTTTTCGCTACCGCCTGGCAGTGGTCAGAGCTCTTGGGGGTTGCCTAAGTTGGGGTGGAGGTTACCCCCCACAGTGTGCGGACCCGGCACACCCCTCGCGGTTAGCCGCAGGGCAAGGCCTGAGCGGAGGGGGCGGGGCCAGGCAGAGGGGGCGGGGCGGGCCTGGATCGAGGGGGCGGGGCCTGGGGAAGGCCCCTGTGAGAGCGCTGGGGTTTTTCAGCCTGTCTTTGAACTGTCCGTTCTTTTCCCCTTCGATCTTAGGATGAGGTGGGCGCACCGGGCATAGTGGTTGGAGTTTCTGTAGATGGAAAAGAAGTCTGGTCAGAAGGTGGGCCCAGAAAAGTGTTATTTAGTGGCTTGTTTTGTGCCAATTGGTGAATAAAATACAGATGTTTTACTGGTCGGAGTGAATCCCGTGAAATGCTATTTCATTTACATAAAGTGATACATATTGTAGAAAACATATCTAACGGAAGAGTAAGATTTTTATCACAGCAAGACTTAAAATGTGACAAATAAATTGGAGTCTTAAAGATGGCTTGCTTCTACTCCTACTTTTCTCCAAGGACTGGATTTATTGGTCTGAAAGTTGTTACAGTGGTCCTCCCTTATCCTTGGGTTCCAAGTCTCTCAGTAGATGCATGAAATTGATAATAGTAATGAGCTCTGTACATACTGCGTTTTTATGATAAATTTTCATTTATAATTGGGTGCAGTAAGAGATTACCAGCAATAACTAATAATAAAATAGAACAATTACAACAATACTCAGAATGGTGTACAATTTAAAACATGAATTTTTTATTTCTGAACTTTTCCATTTAATATATTCAGGCAAACTAAACCACAGATATGGATAATGGGGGATCACAGTAACAGTCCATTAACTGCGTATTTGTAGATAACTCTTATGGATACATAAAACATCAGAATTTTCTTTCTTTTTTTTTTTCTTGAGACAGGGTCTCGCTCTATTGCCTGGGCTGGAGTGCAGTGGTGTGATCATAGTTCACTGCAACCTCAAACTCCTGGGCTCAAGTGATCCTCCCACCTCAGCCTCCCAAGTAGCTGGGGACCACAGGCCCCCAACACCATGCCCGGCTAATTTTTTAAAAATTCAGTTAATGATTTATTAAGTCCCCTATTCTGTAAAAGGCATTGTATTAAGTAATGGGGATATTCACTATTCCTTGTCCTTAATGAGTTTACAGTCTGTTACTCTTTTTACTAGGCAGAGGTGTCAACTATTTTTTCAAACACATGGCTAGAAGCTTTGGGAGAGAGATTTCTATTCATTTTATGATACTTTATCAAAGCATTATTTTATAATTTCTTCATTGCACACAAATTGGTCCAATTGGTCATCCCAGGCTTTTAGGAATCCTACTTCTAGGAACTTATGTTTCAGACATCATTTAAAGAAAGTAAAACTTTTAGAAGTTGATGAGAGCAGTAGGGTTTTTTTTTTTTTTTGAGACAGAATCTCACTTTTTTGCCCGGGCTAGAGTGCCGTGGCATCAGCCTAGCTCACAGCAACCTCAAACTCCTGGGCTCAAGCAATCCTACTGCCTCAGCCTCCC
>NW_012147634.1:4858401-4883917 GCF_000956105.1 Propithecus coquereli | reverse complement strand
TGTATATAAAATTTTTATTCTTGTGAGACAGGGTCTTGCTCTGTTGCCTGGTCTAGAGTGCAGTGGCATCATTATAGCTCACTGCAACCTTAAACTCCTGGATTCAAGTGATCCTCTTGCCTCAGCCTCCCAAGTAGCTGGGACTACAGGTGCATACCACCACACCCAGCAAATTTTTCTATTTTTTTGTAGAGATGGGGTCTCAAGCTGATCTCAAACTCTTGGCCTCAAGCTATCCTTGTGCCTCGGCCTCCCAAAGTGCTGGAATTTCAGGTGTGAGCCACCACACCTGGCTTCAGTTCTTTATATTTCTTAGAGTTCCATACTGTTAGCCTGTGTAGAAGATGGAAAGCAAACTTAAAATTTTTTTCTAGAAGGAACTTTAAATTAGTAGAACATAGTTTTCCTTCTGGTTTGCCAGCCAAATTAAATTGATAATTAGCTAGATATAGTTTGCAGGACATCTTTTCACATTTATTTTTATCGGGTAGCTATTTAAGGAATTCAGTGGAAACTCACTCAAAAATCAAGGATAAATATAATCTGAAGAGCATGATGTTTTCTTTAAAGAATGTAGAGTAATTTATTTAAAATGTGGAATCATTAGATTGTTTAGATAAGCTAAGAAAAATTAGTATCTGAATCAGATGGAAAATTACTGTTGCACACAGGATACAATGTTATTTTAGTAATAAAGTTAAATTGTTAGGCTTACTGGTATTAGTGTTGCTAAGACTCTCATCCCTTACATGTCCAGTTTTAAGTAACTTATAAAAGTGGAACATAAATGCACAGCATGTTTTAAGATAGTATTATTTCAGTTTTTGAAGATTGTTTGACCATGAAACCCATTAATAGTGACGTTTTGCTTTTCTTTTCTTCTCCAAAGGTTTAGGTTATGCTGATGTTGAGAACCGCGTACCTTGTAAGCCAGAGACAGTTATGAGAATTGCCAGCATCAGCAAAAGCCTCACCATGGTTGCTCTTGCCAAATTATGGGAGGCAGGGAAACTGGATCTTGATATTCCGGTACAACATTATGTTCCTGAATTCCCGGAAAAGGAATATGAAGGTGAAAAGGTAGTGAAGTTCACATTTTGTTTTCTTAATGGCATGTTAAATGGTTTATGCTGGAATTTATATTTAAAATGTTTCATAGGATTCTTTGGTTTTGTTTTTAGTTGTAATTAACAGATTCAGTTTCTTTTTTTTTTTAGTCCAAATTATAATTGGATAGGTATTTTTCTGAAATTTGAAACTAAGGATTTGTACATGACATTTTCCCAGCAGCAGTCCAAAATGGAAAATATTACTGAGGCATTATTCCAAAGCTACTAACTTTTTATTATACAGTTTAATATTATAATTGGATTTTCATGTTTTTATAATTAGGTTTCTGTCACAACAAGATTACTCATTTCCCATTTAAGTGGAATTCGTCATTATGAAAAGGACATGAAAAAGGTGAAAGAAGAGAAAGCTTATAAAGCCTTGAAGATGATGAAAGAGATGGTAGCATCTGACCAAGAAAAAGAAGGCAAAAGTAACGAAAAAAATGACTTTGCTAAAGCTAAGACAGAGCAGGATAATGAAGCCAAATGCCGGAATTCAAAACCTGGCAAGAAAAAAAATGATTTTGAACAAGGAGAATTATACTTGAAAGAAAAATTTGAAAATTCAATTGAATCCCTAAGATTATTTAAAAATGATCCTTTGTTCTTTAAACCTGGTGAGTGTTAATTCCTTCTCTTAACAAAATTGTCATTATTGAAGGGTTAATTTTCAGGAAATACAAAATGATACCATCTTGCAGCACATTCAGTGAGGTTGATGATTGTGGTATGGCCAGCGCAATACTTGCCCTTTTGTCTGTAGTTCCTAACAAAGCCTAGCATCCAGGGAGACAGTTGTTTAAATTTAGCCTCGTTGTAGGCTACCCAGTCATTTAGAGGATTCTCAGTATCAAGATATGCAATTATGAAAATTATGGAGAAATGTTAGAATAATAGTTCTCCAAATAAAACTTTGACCAAAGTGTACATGATAAAGTATTGCTAATATTTTAGAATTTAGTTAGAATTAAATTGGCAACTTATTTTGTACCTTCATTTCTTAAAGAAATGAGTAATCATCAACTTAATTTTATTTCCCCAAAAGCTGATCTATAAAAATAATTATCTTCATTTTTGTATATTTGAATATGGTACATATTGAAACCACTTTAAGTTCTTTAAATTTACCATAAATATATGTATTTTTATTCATTTTCATTTTAAGAATTGTTTTTACTGTGAATAGATATTATGTAGATATAACTAATGGGAGCAAAGAACATAATAATGCATTTTGTTTTAAAAAATAAAGTTCTTGAGACGGGAGGATTGTTTGAGTTCAGGATTTCAAGATCAGTCAGAACAAGAGTGAGACCTCATCTCTACTAAAAATAGAAAAATTAGCTGGGCATCATGTCACGGACCTGTAGTCTCAGCTACTCTGGAGGTTAAGGCAGGAGGATAGCTTGAGCCCAGGAGTTTGAGGTTGCAATGAGCTACAATGATGCCATTGCACTATACCTGGGGCAACAGAGTAAGACTCTGTCTCAAAAACAAAAAAAGAAAAGGAAACTGAACTCCCTTCCTCACTCCCCTCTTCGTAATAAATAAATAAATAAAGTTCTTATCCATTTTTAGTACAGATCATATAATTTTAAGTTTTCAGAATCCAATATGATATAGTGATATATTTGAAACAATATCTAGAAATATGTATTTGTATTTAAATATGTATTTTACACAAGGGGTTTTTAGGTCTACATATATTTTATTAAAATAAGAACTGTGCACCTATTTATGCCTTAAACATGGGTAGAAAGTATATGAAAAACTTCTACCCAAATTTGGATTTCTTCCCCTTCCTGTTTTATTGTTAGTTTGAAGGATTTTTGTTTCATTTTGTTTTGAGGTAGGATTTATTTGCTTATTTCATTATCAGAGAATGGAGCAGAGTCATGTGAAATTTTAAGTATACTAATCATCATTTTATTCTTGTGTTAAAGACATGGAATGAATAAGCAGGGCCTTTGTAAAGTTAACTAAATTTGTTGATGTATCATCCATAATCTTTTTCTAAATGCTGAAGTAAAATACTGCAGTTTTAAAGATATGCCAATTTTCAGTGGGAAAAATATTTTACATATTTTTGAATAATAATCAAGCATTTTCTTTTTTTCCCCCTTGCAATGATGTCTCAAGGTAGTCAGTTTTTGTATTCAACTTTTGGCTATACCCTACTGGCAGCCATAGTAGAAAGAGCTTCAGGATATAAATATTTGGACTATATGCAGAAAATATTCCATGACTTGGATATGCTGACAACTGTACAGGAAGAAAATGAGCCAGTGATTTACAATAGAGCAAGGTAAACAAATACCTTTTGGTGTGTGCAGCTATATCTCATCCTAACTCTGTGTTTTCGATTAAAAGTCAATTTTCCTTGTTTCCATTCCAAAATCAACTTGCCACATTATGAGAGCTTTTCTACATATTTATTTTTTTATCTATAAATTGAGGGAAATAAAACATGTTTGTAAAGTTCCTCAAGACCTTCAATGAAAGACAGCAATAATAATTCAAGCACGTGAATAATTAAACCAAACGTGCACCCATCATGGGCATCTGTAATTTGCTCTTTAATCATTCGTTTTCTTATGTTTTAGCTAATGCTTTGTTTGTTTACATTTTGTTGTCTTTTAATTGTTTTAATATTTATTTATTTATTTATTTAATATTTATCTGGGCGAGGTGGCTCATGTCTGAAATCCCAACTACTTGGGAGGCTGAGGTAGGAGGATCACTTGAGGCCAGGAATTGGAGACCAGCCTGGGCAATATAGCAAAACCCTGTCTCAAAAGAAAAAAAATTTTTTTAATTTTTTTTTTATAAAGAAAGAATTTCATACTTACCAGAAAAATTGCAGAATAATACTAAGAATTCACATACACTCTTAATCCAGATTTCCCTAATGTTATCATTTTATTACATTTGCATTATCTATCTGTATGTTATTTTCTTCTGAACCATTTGTAAATAAGTTGTAGACATGGTACCCCTTTACCCATAAGTACTTAAATTTTTATTTTCTAAAAGCAAGGACATTCAGGAAATTAACACACAATGCATTTATCAAATCTATACACCTGATTCAAATTTTTTCAATTGTTCCAATAATGTCCTTTTATAGCATAAGAAAAGAAAAATTTTTTCTGGTCCAGGATCCCACATTGCATTTAGTTGTCATGTCTCTCAGAAGTCACATGATGTCAGCTTGTCCTATTATTGGTGATAGTGTTTTAATCTCTTTTTGATCATGCCTGTCAGGTTTTTCCTCTGTAAAGTTACTATTTTTCTCTTTTTATTAACAACTATATTTTGGGGAGATACTTTGAGACAATGTAAAAATCCTCTTTCTCATCAAATTTTCTACTACTTTTAGCATCCATTGATGATTCACGACTGAATCAGTTATTACAGTGTTAGTTGCCAAATGGTGATTTTCTAGTTCCACACTTCATTCTATATTTGTTAGCTGGCATTCTATTATAAGAAAGTGCTTTTCCTTCTCCTTTATTTATTTATACATTTATTCATACCAGTATGCACTCATGGATTCTTATTTTAGTTAATGAGTTATAATCTGTCATTATCATTATTTAATATCTTGCTTTTAAAATATTAAGCAGATGGGGTGCAGTGGCTCATGCCTTTAATCCCAGCACTCTGGGAGGCTAAGGTGGGAGGATTGCTTGAGGCCAGGTGTTTGGGCAACATAGTGAGACCCCATCCCTATATAAAATTTTTTAAATTATCTGGGCTTGGCGCATGCCTGTAGTCCTAGCTGCTCTGGAATCTGAGGCAGAAGGATTGCTTGAGCCCAGGATTTCGAGGCTGCAGTTAGCTATGATTGTGCCATGGCACTCCAACACTCCAGCTCTTAGCAACAGAGTGAGTCCCTTTCTCGTAAAAAAAATGAAGCATAGATAGATATTAAATTAAAATGATTCGTTATTAGGTTGCTTACCTATATGTATATATTTTTAATAAATTTATGTTTGATTTTGTGTGTTAATAGTCAATATCAAAATGCTCTTCTGATTTAGATTATGTAGACCCATTAGTAAGAATAATTAATTAATTTTTGGTATATTATAAAAATATTAAGTGCTATCTAACTAAAATAATTGAACATTTAAAAAATATCTGGGTTTAAAGGACTATTTTATAGTTAGGCATCCTTAGGCACTTTTAAATTATAAGGATTAAGATTTAAAACATGTAAGCCATAGTTTCTCTCAGTTTTCTTTTACAACTTTTAAATCGAAAATATCAAGTTAAAGTTACTTATATACATTTGAATTGGGTGTTCAGACAAATCCTAAGCAAATTGCTTAAGGAGATTTTAATATAATTTATGGAGAGGCTTCAGAACACTTTGATAAATTAACTTGATTTTTTTATCCTTAGGAGAGAAAAATGCTATGATTTTAGATAATTTCATATTTGACTCATTTACCACTATAATAGAAAAGAGCTTAGCCAGCTTTTTAGCCTTTAAAAAATTTTAAATTTAGTTTATGCTTTGTCTTATGGAGGGATTTTCTATGATTGGAGTTTTAGTTACTGATTTAGTTACTAATCTAAAATAATTCAAGCACAACTATATGAAAATGCTAAAAAATGTAAGTGTTCAGTTGAGATGAGACAGGATTAAAATAATGTAAACCAAACACGTAAGGATTCTTTGAACTGGTCTACTTCAAAAGCACACATGGAAGTATTCAAATTTTTTAATTATTTCATTAGATTTTTAAAATTTGAGCTTATAGAGAAAATTTTGAGACTCCAGAAAATGAAAAAGAAAAAATTTAAGTTGAACACAGTGTTAATAAATGCAGTAAAGAGTTACGTTACCTTTTAAAGCAATTTCGCGTTTCATTATTACAGGAAAAAGTATTTGAAAAGCAAATACTTGGTAACTTTAAAAAAAAAAACTAATTCAGAAAGAGCAAAGAGAGAATACTTATGAAAGGGTAGTTATGTCAAATGTTAGGAAATGAGTCAGGAGTTTATAAGCTGAATTGTCTTTCTAAAGAAAGTGATGAAATGGTGGCTTTTTGGGGGAGCGGATTATTTTAGTTTAATGTTCCTATCCCCACATTAATTTTATTCAATCTTTTGTTGTATTTAGTTAAATTATCATTTTAAATTTACCAGCTTATTTAAAAGGATTAAATATGCATTGCAAATAAGTCTATGGCCTAACAGAGATTTTGGCAACCTAAAAGAAATCAGGTTAATTTTTTAAATGGCATGTGGTTCTCAACCACTTCAGATCTTTGTTAATTATTTTTAGGTCTAGCATTATATTGTACCAGAAGCATAAGAAAAAAATGACGAATACCAGAGGTTCCCTAGTAAAAGATTCTCTAGTAAAGATGGCATAGATGCCTGACCATATTTTGATTTAGATCTACGCATTTGAAAATGAATATCTAGATCTATATGTAAGGGGAAGAAGTACATCATGTGTACTCATGGAGCCTCTTTTCTAAACTGGAAATTAAGGCTCTATGAATGTACAGACTGCACATCAGATATCATTTGCTGTTGTCTTATTGAGTGACTGATTTGTGACTTGCACTGAAATCAAAATATGGCATATGAGGGTGAGTTAATTTCATTTTATTTCCCATTATTTGAAAAAAGGCAGTGAGTTTCCATTTCTAGTGTTAAGGGTCCCTATCAGCTCTGGGATTTGGGGGGGATTTGGATTTTGGTGTTTTTTTGTTGTTTTTTGTGTTTTAGACTTAGTAGTACCCAATGATTCTAAAGGGGTAGTTGATTCATTTCAGTTAGATTAAATGGGCTGCTGAAATAAAATAGGGCACTAAAAGAAGGAGGAAATATTGTTACCTAGGAAAATATTCTGTCCATTTTCTTTGTCTTTATTTTATTTGACACAGTATGTATTTGGGCCTCTAAAACTCAACTCTGATTCTTTTTTGGTAATAATTAGTTTAAAGGAATTTAAAGGCACTAGCTTTTTGGGGGAATTCGGGGAGTAAAAGGAATCTTTTCAAGGATATGTACAAAAAAACCTTAAAGCAAAACTTAATAAATGCGTATGTTTCTATTCATTTGCTTTACGGTACCATTTTACAGTAAATAAAATGTTTCCAGCTTTGTCTTTTAGTCTACTGATTTCTTGGGTGTAATCATAAATCTGTTTATAATATCTTGACTAAGTCTTTTTAGAGTTATTATATTCCCAAGAGTAAATATTTATCTTCTTTATCATTTCTCTCTGTATGTGTGTGTTTAAAATAGTGCCATCTTGTGTCTGTCACTCATTTAAAGTATTTCCCCAGAATCCTACCTCACAATACTACTTAAATTTCTTTGGTTAGAATTTTAGCCATAAGGACACACTTAACTGTAAGGGAGGCAAGGGAATTTTAGTTTTTAACTGGGTACATGGTTGTCCTGAATAAAATCAGGGTTTTCTTAAATGGAAGAATAGAAACAATTGATTCTGTATAGGCAAATAAACTTTCTAACTTTTTAAGCTAACACCCACAGGGGAGTGGAGTGAATGTGCTTGCCACTGAAAGATACTCAATTTGTTGATTGGGGGAAATCCTTAGTCAATGCCTTAAGATATGACTAGACCTTGGTCACATTTTCCATGTTTAGTACAATGTTTGCAACAAAAATCTCTAATTTTATAATTGAATGGGACCAAAACCAAATAAAATGAATGTTTTCTGAAGTTTCCTGTTTTTTTGACAGTATAGATTTGGCCTTTACCTTCTATTTATTTTCTAGAGTGTCTTCCATAATAAAGAATTATTCCTTGTCTAGCTCCTTTTTATGCCTTTAGATCAGCAGTCTCCAACCTTTTTGACACCAGGGACTGGCTTCATGGAAGACAATCCTTCCATGGATGGGGGGTGGGGAGGTGGGGTGGCTGAGAGACCTGGGGGTTGGGGACCACTTTAGATGATAGACTCTACTAGTAGTTCAATCCAAATGTTAATGCTAAATGCTAAAGTGGGATTAGTTTTTTATATGTTTTAAATTGTTTTTAAACTTCTCATAGCAATAAAATACAAAGTGATAAGTCTTTACAAAGGTATTTAAGAAGCATTTTAAAAATAAAAGTATTTTAAATTTCTAAGTATATTTCTGTGGTTATATAATGTTCTGGAGCACAATCTGGAGATTCTTAAAGCTGCTTGTCATCTGGCATCATTCCTTCAGTTATTCAGTTAAAAAGATGTCCCAGTAACTTCCTCAGGAACTTGTGTCTATATTCCATCCTTTTAAGCAGAAATTTCCTAGGAATCTGAAATAGTAAAGTTTATCATTCTGCTGAACAAAATTATTTTCATGAAAAGCTACTAATTTGTCTGCTGTGAAAAGGAACCAAGAGATTAAAATCTAGAATTCGCCTCCTTAAAGTTTAGAATTCAAATCATTTTATATTTAAAGGAGGAATGACTGAGGAGTTCTGGTGTCCAGTCATAATATAAGTGGTTTGAAATGCCTTACTATTAAACGAAAGTTATGCAAAGCTGATTACTAGTCAAAAACATTGGTATTTCCGGTTTACGAGCTTGGAGTTCATTTTAAGAAACATATTTCTCAGTGAGAAAATGTGTTTCTGTTGTATGACTTAGTTTAGATTTAATTTTACTTGAGTGGCTGGAATTATAAGTATAATCAGAGTTAAGATAGAAAGTAAGGATGGCTTAAAATTTGGGAGTGGTGATAGGAACAGAAGAGAAAAGGGTAAGACACCACGCAGAGATTGAATAAATAGGTTTTAGCATCTTACTGGATGTAAAAGATGAGGGCAAGAGAGTCATCAAAGGTTTTATAATAAGGCTTTAATGGAGAGAAGAAATATGACAAGAAGAGATTAGTTTTAGACATGTTGATTTTGAGACATGAGAAAATCACATATTGAGCTGTTGGTTCTCAAAAGTGCATATTAAGACCCCCTGTAGACTTAAAAAAAAAAAAGTTCTTGCTCTCTTTCCCAGGCTGGAGTGCCATGGTGCAATCATAGCTCACTGCAGCCTAAAACTCCTGGGCTCAAGCAATCCTCCCACCTCAGCCTCCTGAATAAGGAAGACTACAGACACATGCCACTAGCTGATTTTTTTTGGTAGAGATGGGGTCTTCTGATGTTGCCCGGGCAACCCCTGGCCTCAAACAATCCTCCTGGCTTGGCCTCCTAAAGTGTTGGGATTACCAGCATGAAGCACTGTGCCTGGCCTTTTTTTTTTTTTTTTTTTTGAGACAGAGTCTCACTCTTGTCACTGGGCTAGAGTGCAGTAGTGTCATCCTAGCTCACTGCAACCTCCAGCTCCTGGGCTCAAGCGATCCTTCTGCCTCAGTCTCACCAGTAGCTGGGACCAAAGGCACACATTACTGATCCCAGCTAATTTTTCTATTTTTAGTAGAGACTGGGTCTCACTCTTGCTCAGGCTGTTCTTGAACTCCTGAGCTCAAGTGATCTTCCTGCCTCAGCCTCCCAGAGTGCTAGGATTACAGGCGTGAGCCACTGAGCCCTCCCTTTTTTTTTTTTAATCTTCAGTCTGCATACCTGTGGCCGCCCCTTTCCTAACTGCCAACCTTACTTCACCCAATATTTTGTCTTGGGCTTTTAGTGGACATACAAGAATCTTGAAAAAAGAGGAGTTATTTTTCAAACTGTATGTGCCCATAGCCCCTCCAAAATTATGAATTTGGAAAGGAGGAGGCTCACAAATTGTTCTAATAAACATCATTTCTGGGCCAGGCGCGGTGGCTGGCCGGGCGCGGTGGCTCACGCCTGTAATCCTAGCTCTCTGGGAGGCCGAGGTGGGCGGATTGTTTGAGCTCAGGAGTTCGAAACCAGCCTGAGCAAGAGCGAGACCCTGTCTCTACTAAAAATAGAAAGAAATTAATTGGACAACTAAAAATACATAGAAAAAAATTAGCCGGGCATGGTGGCACATGCCTGTAGTCCCAGCTACTCGGGAGGCTGAGGCAGGAGGATCGCTTGAGCCCAGGAGTTTGAGGTTGCTGTGAGCTAGGATGATGCCACGGCACTCTAGCCCAGGCAACACAGTGAGACTCTGTCTCAAAAAAAAAAAAAAAACATCATTTCTGTCATTCTCCCAAACCAAATTTGAGAATTACTAATGTTAGTAGAAAACCCAACTGTAGATATGGAGCAGGGGTTGTGGTGCAGATGCAGATTTGCAGTTATCTCCATAGAAGAGAAGAGCTGGTATAACTGGAGCCACTTAATGTTGGAGGGGTACAGGGAATCACAGGATTGAGAAATAGAAGAGAGAGCTCAAAGAGAAGAATGGCCTGAGAGGAGAGCCAGGAAGTACTGGTTAACAGTGCTACAGGGGATAAGTCCGTGGAGGACTGTAAAAGGGGAATTAGAAGATCCTTGATAACCCACAAGAGAGCTGCTTAGTAGTGATGGGGAACACCAGCCAGATTTTAAGGGGTTGAAGAATGAATGGAGAGACTGAGTACATGGAAACAGCAGGTATGAACTATTTCATGTAGTTCAGCAGTAAATGGAGAGAAAAGACTGATAGCTGGAAGCTGTATGTAGCAAGGATATTTTTTTCCCCTTGGAGGAAACTTAAACATTTCGTAAAACTAAGGTGAAGGAGTCAAAGTTCTTAGCATGGCACAGAAGGTCTTTTGTGATCTGTCCTCTGTCCCCTATCTCATGTCTACTCCTCCAGTGTTACTTCTTGCCACTTAATCCTCTCAAGCTCTCTGCTTCAGCCAAACTAAACTACTTTGCTCCCCAGTCTGAGCTGCCATTCCAGCAATACTCACTCTCACTGGTGCTCAGGATTCCTCACATCCATCTTGCTGGTAATTCTACAGCCTGTTATTCAAAGTGTAGTCCAGGACATCACCTGGGAGCAGAATTTTGGGCCCCTCCCTAGACCTGCTGAAGCAGGTTTTTTTAAGAGATAGAATCTTGCTCTGTCACCCAGGCTAGAGTGTAGTGATGCTATCACAGCTCCCTGCAGCCTTTAACTCCTGGATTCAGGTAGTCCTACTGCTGCCTCCTGAGTAGCTGGGACTATAGGTGCATGCCACCATGCCTAGCTAGTTTTTTTATTTTTCACTTTTTGTGGAGATGGAGTCTTGCTGTGTTGCCCAGGCTGGTCTTGAACTCTTGGTCTCAAGCAGTCCTTTTGCCTCAGCCTCCCAAAGTGCTGGGATGACAGGCGTGAGCCACCATGCCTGTCCAGAATCTGCATTTTAACAAAATTCCTAGATCATTCATATGGTGCTTTGAAATTTAAATATTATCCAACAGTACCATTAGCCCTTGGAGAACAGCCATAGTGTATGGTTTTACTTGTCTCTCCGACGCTGTGCAAGATGTCTTCATTAAATGTTTAGCCAACAAATGTTTTCATTTATTTAACATGTTTAATGAGGACTGACTGTGTGGCAGGTACTGTTTTAGGTAGAGAAGTCATCAGTGAACAGGACAATAAGGTTCTTGCCCTTCCAAAACTTACATTCTATGGGAAGAGACAGACTAACATGTAAACAAATAACTTAAGCAAGAATTTCAGATATTGATATGAAGAAAATAAATGGAATAGATGGAATAGAAAGAAAAAGAGAGTGGGTGTGGGGGAATCCATTTAAAATACATTATTTTAGGCCATGCCAGTTGAGCAGAGGCATGAATGATGAAGAAAGCTAGCTTGCCTTCTTGCAAATACAGAAATAAGTCTGGCATGAAAAAAGCAAGGTGGTGTAAGTGATGAGATCAAAGAAGTGAGCAGGAGCTAAATAATATTGGACGGTGAGTCTCAATGCTGTAAACCCACTGCCCCTTAATTTAACAAATATGTCATAATGCCTTCTTTAATATCCTGAAATAAAAGTCAGCTAATATAACCTACACTCAGTATTCCAATTGCAGTATAAAGAAGAAAAAGGAATGTACTTTTTAATAAATAATAGATATTGCATTATGTTTAAGTTTACTCATGACATTATAAGACATAAAGTCAGATGTAACCTAATACATAAAGGCATTGTAAATGTGTAAATGCAAACTGATACACCTGGATTTATTGGTGTTTCAACTCATACCCTTGGTGACAAACTCTGGGTAAAGTTTTGAGCAAAATAAAGTGCAATCTTTCTTTTATTTTCACAGTGGTTACATTTCAAGAAAAATTCATGGTAGAGTAAATATGAGCAAAAAGTGCTTGTCTTTATAATACAGACAGGGTTCTAGGCTCAGCTATTTATAAACATATTTTTTTCTTATGTGAACATCTGATGGAATAGTTAAAGGTCTTGCAGGATATGGGAGAATGCATCATTGTGTGGGACTTTGCCATACATCACAGGACATTTAGACATTTAGGACCCTTGGGCCTGTATCCACTAAACGTCAGTAACAGCCCTCTAATAATTGTGATAACTAAAAAAGCCTCCAAAAAATTCCCTTAGGGAGTTGACACTACTTCAGTGAGGACCACTGATTATGCTGTAGGCCGTAGTAAGAACTTTGGCTTTTATCCCCATTGCAGTGGTAACCACTGGAGAGTTTCAAATGGATGGAAGAAGGGGGAGACATAATCTGTGGCTTATGAGTGGAGAATGGACTTTAAGAGAGAAAATAATCTAGGAAGTATAACTGGTAGAGCAAGGTTTTAGAAGGAAAACAAGGCAATCAAAGATGCAAGTAGTGGAATTAGTTGTTAAAACAATAGGAAAACTTCTTAAGCGACTGGAGAAAAGAAAGTGTATGATGATGTAAATACATTTTGAGGTAAAGATGTGAATTTATAGCTCACTTTGGATGGCCTCAATCTTCTCAGTAAAACAAAGGATATGATTATGTGCTGCCTGGGCCTGACTGAGGTAGAGGATTGAGGGGGGAAGGGGTGGGACTGTTACCAAGAATGTACCAGGAATAACCAGGAGAAGAATGAAAGGATTTAATGACAGCAGTAAAGACTCACAGCGAGAGTATGAAGTGATGTCATTCGTTTACACTCTTTGTTTTATGGATTTCTGCAGGTAAGGAACCCAGGATAGAGGTATCTAGATTTGTTCAGGGTTGGTGGATTGGTGTAGAGTAAGGTCGGAAGAGTGAGGAACCCAAAGGTGCTAACGAGATCACAGCTGAAACAGCTGAGAGGGCTGATGGTGCACAGGTCAGGCTAGCAGACAAAGAGCAGGTAAAACAGTGGGAACTCAAAGACCCGAGAAAATAGGGAAGAAGCAAGGAAAATAGATGGAGGTGACGGTGAGGGCAGAGAGCGGGTTCAGTTGGAGAGCTGGCAGGATTAGAAGTCATTGCCATAGGAAGAAATTTCTGAGTCTGAGATTTAGAGATAAAACAGTTTAATGTGATGGTGAGATTCAGGCATGGCAGTGCTTATGAGTAGCCACGGTAAAATGACCATTCTAGGTGAGGCGGTCAGCAAACTGAAAACCTAAGAGCACCACTTTATTATGAACCTTGAAAGAAAGGATCCTCGTGAGTGAAGTTTCATTTGTTGTTTAATTATTTTGTGATTAAATTTCATTAACTCCTCAGACTAAAATAGAAACCTCATGAGGCAAGGTACTTTGTGTGTGTGTGTCTCTCTCTCTCTCTTTTTTTTAACAATTTATCCTAGCATCAAAACAGTACCTGGCCCAGCCTGGGCAACATAGCACGACCCCTATCTCCATAAAGAATTTAAAAATTAGCTGGGCATGGTTCTACCCACCTGTAGTCCCAGCAACTCAGGAAGCTGAAGTGGGAGGATCACTTGAGTCCAGGAGTTTGAAGTTGCAGTGAGCTATGATCATGCCATGGCACTCCAGCGTGGGTGACACAGCAAGACTCTGTCTCTAAAAATAAAAATAAAAATAAACAAACAGTACCTGGCACATAGTAAGTGCTCCATCAATAATTGTTGACTGCATGAACAAATAATATAACTATCATTTAAGTACCTACCAGAAATATGAAAAGTGCTTTATACATATATTCCTAATTCTGCAAAGTAGGCATTTTTATCCATTTTACAAATTTGGATGCTGAAGCAGAGTGGCAGTATAGAATAGGGATGCCAGATTGCCTAGGTTTAAATCCAACTCTGCCTCTTACAAGCTGTGTGACCTTCGATAAGTTGTTTATACTCTGTGCCTCAGTTTCCTAATCTGTAAAATAGGGGTTTATAATAGTGCCTACCTCCTAACATTGTTATAAGAATAAATTATTTCATATTTACATAGTTAGTGCCTAGAACGTGGTAAAAACTGTTTGTATGTGTTTAATTTTTTTTTTTTTTTGAGGTGGTATCTTGCTCTGTCACCCAGGCTGCAGTGCAGTGGCATCATCATAGCTCACTGCAGCACCAAGCTCCTGGGCTCAAACAATCCTCCCACCTCAGCCTCCAAAAGTGCTGGGATTATAGGCGTGAGCCACCAAGCCCCTGTGTGTGTTTTTAATCAAATAAAATAAACATAGCTAGTAAGGGTGAGAGTTGGGATTCAAACTGAGGTTTGCTAACTTCAGCCTTTCTCTACACCAAGAAAATACCACATCATGTCATTATACATGATACTTATGTGGTATTGTTACCTGAGAAATCTAGTCTTTTTACAAATATTAACCTTATTCCTAAACATCCCAATGTGCTCACTTTGGGTTATAAAATTCACTCGTGGCACATGATTCAACATTAAGCCCAAGGACTAGGCATATCTATGAAATGATAGATGTTTCTCCATACACACAGGGCAAATATATCATGTGTAATATTAATGCATTTTTGCCGATATTAAAAGTTTAGTGCACTCAGCAGGGACAAGCTACCTTCCTCAGTTATCTGTGTGTCATTAGGATCTGAATCATACTGAATATTAGTCATTAGTTTATAGTTTCTGAGAATGTATGATCACTACGTTGAAATACAGTCTGTCTCATACACACGTTTTCCTATCATGTGTAAAGTCAAAAATGAACTATGAAAATTTTAATTCCCATTCTTATTTCATTTTAGATTTTATGTTTACAATAAAAAGAGACGTCTTGTCAACACACCTTACGTGGATAACTCCTATAAATGGGCTGGTGGTGGATTTCTGTCTACAGTGGGTGACCTTCTGAAATTTGGAAATGCAATGCTGTATGGTTACCAAGTTGGGCTGTTTAAGGACTCAAATGAAAATCTCTTACCTGGATACCTCAAACCAGAAACAATGGTTATGATTTGGACACCTGTCCCTAACACAGAGATGTCCTGGGATAAAGAGGGTAAATACGCAATGGCATGGGGTGTCGTGGAAAAGAAGCAAATATACGGTTCCTGCAGGAAGCAGCGGCATTATGTCTCGCATACTGGAGGGGCAGTGGGCGCCAGCAGTGTCCTGCTGGTCCTTCCTGAAGAACTGGACACAGAGGCTGTAAACAACAAGGTTCCTCCAAGAGGAATAATTGTTTCTATCATATGTAACATGCAGTCTGTTGGTCTCAATAGCACTGCTTTAAAAATTGCCCTTGAATTTGATAAAGACAGATCAGACTGATACCTTACAGGTGCAAAATGAGCTATTTTGGCTTTTTGAAACCTTAAAGTTCCAAAATACATGAGACTTTTAAGAACAAATTTGTAATAGAGGGTAACTGAATGCAGAGAATTATGTACCTCTAATTGCTTAATTTTATAACTGTCTTTTATTGTAGAATTAATTCTTTATACTCAGGGAAGTATCCATGTTGTTTTTACTTTTTGCAGAAAGTCTTAACTCTTGAAATAAAATATTCTGATAAAAATATGTACTTTCCGAATGTATAATATAGGGAAAATCTCATTCAACAAGAGCCTCCAAATATTATCCT
The DNA here is from genome assembly GCF_000956105.1 of Propithecus coquereli. Classification (NCBI taxonomy): domain Eukaryota; kingdom Metazoa; phylum Chordata; class Mammalia; order Primates; family Indriidae; genus Propithecus; species Propithecus coquereli. The sequence continues at coordinate 4,867,963 of NW_012147634.1, read as the reverse complement.
TTTGGTATGACAGGAGAATCAAGACTATGAGAAATGGTATGTTAGTTATCTATTGCATCTTAAAAGAACAAACATTTATCATCTCACAGTTTCTGAGGCTCAGGAATTCAGGAGTAGTATAGCTGGGTGGATCTGGCGCAGTCTCTAATGAGGTTGCAGACAGGGTGTTACAGTCATCTAAATGATTCTCTAAGCCTGGAGGAAATGTTTCCAAGATGCTTACTTGCATGACTGGGGTCAAGTCAGTCCTCTGGTTGGTGGGTGGCAAGAGACCTCAGTTGGTCACCATGTAGACCTCTCTATGGGGCTGTTTGAGTATCTTAATGTTATGGCAGTTGGCTTTCCCCAGAGCAAGTGATGAGAGAGAGGAAGACAGAACCAGGCAGAAGTCGCTCTGTTATAAGCTAGACTCAAGTCACATACCATCACATCTGCCATGTTCTGCGGGTCACATGGGACCTGACCAAGGTTGGAGGGATTACACAGATTGCGAATATCATCAGGATGTGGGGATCATTGGGGGTCAACTTAGAAGCTGGCTACCACAGTCTGACCTCTGGTCCCCAATGATTTATTTCCTTCCCACATACAAAAATACACTTACCTCTTCCCAAGTCCTCCTGAAGTTTCATCCCATTATAGCATCAGCTCAAACCTCAGTATCTTAGCATCTAAATCAGGTCCAAGAGTGAATGAGGCTCCTTGGGGTTAGTTCCTAAAGTACGGCATCGCAGGTACAGTTCCTCTTGATCTTAAGATCTGTGAACTTTAGACAAGTTATTTGCCCCTCTCATGTGCAACATACAGTGACACAACAGATACAGGATAATTGCTATTCTATTATACCCTCCTGTTCAAACAGTGGAGAAATGGAAGACATACAGGAGTCCATGGCAAATCTGAAATTCAATCAGACATAAGTTGGCAGCTCCTTGATTATTATTCAAGGCTTGGAAATAATTCTTGGCTCCTGGCTATATTCTCTGGGCTCTTGATTCTGCCCTCTGAGATTATTTTTTCATGAAAGGAAACCGTGTGTTTCAGCTTTGTGGCTTTCTCAGCCTACTTTCTGCTTGTAGAAGTTTGGGGGTCCAAGATCCAAAGGCCTCTTTGTACTGTCTCTGTCCTTTCAGTCTAGGTTAGCAGTGTTTCTGCCAATATAAATTTTTTTAATGTTATGGGTATCCTGTGAATCTTATTGGAGTTTATGCCATAGACAAAAGGCACACCCAAAAATCTCTTAAAATAAGCCCGTCTCTAACTTGGAATTCTCCTGAGACAATTGTAGAAAATACTTAAGCTAATAATCTATTAATAATGTGCTCTATTGTTGAAATAATTCTCTGAGGCACCATCTTGGTTCTTTTTGAAGTCTTAAGAAATGATTTTATAGCCACACTCTCCATGTCATCTTTAGACCTTGTTTTCCTGGAAGTGCCCTAGCTTTTATCTTTGCCTTGAAGACATTTCTTTTTTTTTTTCTTTTTGTGCATGGCTATGCATGTATATTAATTTTAGTATTATTTGCCATTTGAAGCGTCAGGAATTTTTTAAAACCCTCAATTATCCATTCTTTTTTGTTTAATAATCCTTCCTTTAGCTTATCTCTCTCATGCATGTTAGTATAAGCATCAAGAAGAATCCAGGAGGCACATTCAACAATGTGTCTGGAAATCCCCCCAGCAAGATTACCCAGTTCATTATGTACATTTTCTACTTCCTAAGTTATTGCAGGTGACAGCATTGCTAAACTTTCTGCCGCTACAAGAATCCCTTTTCCTCCCATCTCCAATCAAATTTCCCTTCCTTTTTCTTTTCTTTTTTTTTTTTTTTTTTTGGTAGAGACAGGGTCTCATTCTATTGCCCAGGCTGGGGTGCAGTGGTGTGATCATAGCTCACTGCAACCTCAAACTCCTGGGCTCAAGCGATCCTCCCCCTTCAGCCTCCTGAGTAGCTGGGACTGCAGGCATAAGGCACCACACCTGGCTAGATTTTTCTTACTTTCCCTAAGTCCACACTTGCAGCCTCCTCAAAGGCCATCATACTACTAAACAGTTTATTCAAGGTTCTTCGGGTTTTTATTAACACACTCTTCAAAGACCTCTCAACTTCCACCCAGTGCTCTGTTCCAAGTATGCACATGCACACACACACACATATATGATCTATATATATACATGATATAATTTACAGTTCACATACCATAAAACTCACCCTTTAAAGTATATAATTCGGTGGTTTTTAGAATATTCACAAGATTGTGCACCTATTACCACTATTCAATTCAAGAACATTTTCACCTAGAGAAGAAACCACCTTATACCCATTAGCTTTCGCTCCCAATTCCTCCCTCCTTCCAACCCTCTGCTTTCCCCTCGGATTTGCCCATTATGGACATTTCATATAAATGGTGTCATACAATATGTGGACTTTTGTGTCTTGAGCTTTTTCACTTAGTATAGTGTGTATTAATTATCTATTGCTGCATAACAAATTACCCCAAAACTCATTATCTCACAGTTCCTGTGTTTCAGAAGTTTGGGAACACCTTAGCTGGTGGTTCTAGCTCAGGCTTTCTTGTGAGGTTGCAGACAAGATGTCAGCAGGGACTTCAGTCACCTGAAGGCTTGACTGGGGCCGAAGAATCTGATTCCAAGATCGCTCACCCATGCAGCGATAGGCAAGAGGCCTCTGTTACTTGCTGGCTTTTGGCAAGAGGTCTCAATTTCTCACCACATGGGCCTCTCCATAGGTCTGCTTGACTGTGCTATGGCTTCCCTCAGAGCAAGAGATTAAAGAGAGAACCAGACAAAAGCCACAGTATCTTTTATAATCTAGCCTTGGAAGTAATATGTCACCACGTATGCCAAATTTTGTCAGTCACAGAGACCCACCCCAATTCAGTGTGGCAGAGGACTATGCAAAGGAATGGAGACTGGCTTCATGGATGGCTTATCGTAGTTTTGACATTTTGGGGAATTTTGTTGTAGCAGCCATGGATTATGTATACTGGAGATTACCAGTGTGCCACTGAATTCAGGAAAATTCAAAAAGAAATCAAAGTGTTTATACACTCTAATAAAAGAAGGGTTTTCTATAGTTCTGAGTTCTAAGTCTGTTTCTTCACTTTCCACTTTAATCTATAAAAGTAAATAGATGAATATCTCTGTTCGGTTGAAGTATAAAGAGAGCAGCTCCCGAAAACAGATCCATTTTATCTCCTGTTTCTCTCTGGCTCTCCTGATCTGTAGGTCTTATATTCATGTTTGTCAGATTTTCAACCGATGCACTCTGATAAATATAAAAGTGTCATGCCTTTCATTGTGTTATTTGAAATTTTAAATAGGTGTTAAATTATTGTGACTAAAAGCAAAAATCAAATTGCTGATAATTTTAAAAAATTTTTGATATTGAAAGATACATCCTTTTAATTTAATCATGTGATAGCAAAGTAAGCTTTTGAACCTTTGCACAGAGACCACAGAATGAAAGACCAACTGCCTGGTGCCACGGAACAGGTGGCATCTAAACTGGGAGAGAGGGATGAGGGAAGAACATTGGACCCCAGCGAGAAGGACGGTAGGGCTGAACTACAGGGACAGGTGGATCCGCAAGTGTGAAGAGCTCTGTGAATTTAGAGACTGTTTTTTATGAACAAGGCGCTTGCTTCAGACTAGTTGTTTTTAATCTTTTTTAGGATTCTCGTTGAAGCTCTGAGAAGAGCCATGAACCTTCTCGGAAAACGAGCCAATATACAAATATCAAGGGGCACAGACCCCCAATTAAGAATTCTTGTTTGGATAGTTTTGCCATAATAACTTCTATTCTTTTCTCACCCAATACTGTTAGAAACAGTATTGATAAATTCCCACATCTCCCAAAATGCTGTCTCTGGTGTGGCTGATCCTTAATATAATATCATGGGGGAAGAAAAGAGAATTTGACTCAGTCTCTTGTGTTTCTGTTATTTTCTCTGGAATTTACAACATGTCAAGGTGATCATTGGCTACAAATGATTTGCTTTACTTTTCTTGTTTTAAATTGATCTCCTGTTTTGTGAAACTAAAAAAAAAAAAAAAAATCTACACCTAGAAAAATACATGACAGATATCCATATCCCAATACCTAGGATTTAAAATGGTAACATTTAGTCAAATTTTCTTCATTAAAAAACAAATATAACAGATAAAGCTTAAGACTCCTTTAACTACCACCCAAAATCCCACTCCATTTGCCCAGCAAGCAAATGCTGTCAGTAGTTGGTGTATATCCTCCCAGTTCATTGTTTAATACTTTCACAGCAGTATAATGTATCCATGTCTGATACATAGTATTAATTTGTACTATTTACATTTATACAAATAGTATCATAGTATACATGTTTTCTATGTTCCCTTAAATTTAACATTGTTTTTATGATCTGGCCAACTTGATACATATAAATCCAGTTTATTGTAACTTTTATAAAATATTGTGTTCATCACTATATCGCATTGCACTATCCATTCTCTTATTTATGGATTTGTTTTACTATTATAGGCAATGCTGTAAGGAACATACTTTTCTTGGGTTGAATCTTATGAAATTGCTGTTTTTATAGGTCAAAGCGCTTGAAGATGGACAATTTTATATAGTTGAACCTAATTATCTCATTTGTATACCAACAGTTTAACATCTGACTTTTAATTTTTGACTATACAATGGATGAAATGGTATCTGATATTGTTTTTATTTGCACTTACCTATTGTTAACGAAGTTAAACATATTTTCATGTGTTCATCAGCCATTTGTATTTCCTCTAATGTAAGTTTTCCACTTAGAATCTGTGCTCATCAGACCAGAGAACATAAAGCATTTCTTTAAGAATTGATTGTGGATGTGTTCATGGATTAGGCAGTAAATAAACTTAGTAAGTATTGGAGTTCTCCCAAAGTGTAGCAAAGTCTTTATAGGCCACAATTTTCCCCCATTATGCATGCAACTTTGCAGCGTGATTTTGCTGTTCTTTTCATCCAAAGGTGGAGTGTTTCTCCACTTCCTTGAATCTCAGTTTGCAATGTGACTTGCTTTTTGACCCATAGAATGTGGTGGAAATGATGCTGCATAAGCCCCAGCATTTAAGCTTTAAGAGGCCTTCAACTTCCATCTTTCACCCTCTGAGAACACTATCTCAAGGCTGCCATGTAAGGAAGCCAGACTAGCTTACTGGAAGATGGGAGGCCACATGGAGGAGACTTTAGATGCCCCAGCCGACAGCTAGCACGAGCTGCCAGATGTAACTGAAGCCATCTTGGACCTTCCAATCCAGTTGAGCCTCTAGCTAAAGGCAGCTGAATGAGTGAACCTAGGTGAGACTAGCAGAATAACCAACCAACCCATATTATGAGAAATAATAAATCATTATTTTAAGCCACTAAATTTGGGGGTGGCTTGTTTTGCAGCAATAGTTAACATAACTATGCTCCAGCATGGTAGTAAGGTGGGCAAATGATTTTAGGGAAAAAACAGAAATTGAAAGTACTTAATTTTGAATAGACATGAGCCTTTTTTTCTTAAACACACACACACACACACACACACACACACACACACAAACAGTGCACTTACTATGTGAAAGGCATTGGGCTAAGCACTTTCTATATGTTGTCTCATTTTATCTTCAACACAACACTATTAAGTAGAAAATATTATCCTTATTTTTCCCAAGGTCAAAAACCATTATCCAGAACTTGTTTCAAACCCACATATATCTGACTCTAAAGCTTGTTTTAATCATTATCCTGCCTTCTCATAAAAAAAAAAAAAAAAAAACCATCTCTAAAAATTTACCTATCCAATAAAAGTCACACTTAATGGCATACAATTTTATTGATGCAGTGTTTGGGGAAAAAATTTTAAGTCACATAAAATGAGTGAAAATAAATATATATTGGAATTTTAATTAGTAAATCTGGCTGCAAATAAAGAAAATTATATAACTTTTAAATTAATACAAAGACAAGACAAAGGTGACATAGTAGAGTCACGCTCTTACATACCCCCTCTGTTCTAAATATATAGCATGATATATAAAATAAGAAACGAGAAAATTAAGAAGACCTTCACAGACACAAAACACTGGATAGGGCTGAAGCTGAGGGTGCTGGGCTCTAGGTTTAGTAGCAGCTCCAATTTCTGTTCCTACAGAATAACTGAGACTAAAATTGCTTCCCTAAGAAAAACTTAAAATGTAAGCTTTTAACTAAATTCGACAGGACTATTCTTCCTAAGTATTTTCTAAGGTGAGGTTTTGCTAGGCATGAAAATAATAGCAGAGCTGGTACAGCAGGGAGGAAGTGAGTCAGAATACGTACAGCAGAAATAAGCAGAAAACTTGCCATTCGGCATCCCCTTTGAAATAAGATTCAAAGGCTATTTAAGTGTGGATCAATAGTGAACACTATGACTTGATATAATTCTTCCTGCCTAGAGTTGTGAAAATGTAGCTCTAAGATCCTAAAAAGGTACAAGGCAAGATCATTATTCTATAAAATTTATCCTTTTCATTGTAAAATGTCATAACGAACTTGAATCCTTCCAGACAGACTGAAGGTTTTTTCCCATTGAAAAGTACAACACTTTGGGAAGCCAAAGCAGGAGGATCACCTGAGGCCAGGATTTCGAGGCTGCAGTGAGCTATGATCATGCTACTGCACTCCAGCTAGTTAAAAAAAATATATATATATGAATTACAAAGACATAATTTCCAGAATCTATGGGGTACAACTTTACAACTTTGTATTCTGTGGTAGGCAGAATAATGACTTTCTAAAGATGTACACACCCTAATCCCTAGCACCTATGAATATGTTATCTCACATAACAAAAAGGATCCATTTTGGACTTCTGACCTCCAGAATTACAAATGTGTGCTGTTTTAAGCCACTACATTTGTGGTAACTAGTTACAGCAGCAATAGGAAACTATATCCCAACTATCGTTAGCCATATTTCTAATATGGGGATTTCTTTTTTAAAGAAAAAGCAAATGAGAAGGAATTCTAGGAACACAGCTTATTCTGGCTTCTTTCCATTCCAAAACTCCTTGGTAATCAGGTATACAAATTAGAGTAACAATGATACATACGTGACAACCATCAAAATGGCAAAAAATTTAGAGATTAATACTCATTAATGGAAGAGATGGAGAAGGGGAAGAATATTTTCAGATGTTGCTGGTGGAAAACAATCTGGCATCATCTGTTAAAATTAAAAACACTTTTCCAATCAGCAATCTCACTTCTGGAAATCCATCCCACAGAAATAAAAGGATGATTATTAAAGACATATTTAAATATATTTATGGCACCATTGATTATAGTGGGAAAAAAATAGAAACTAAGTACCCATCAACAGGATAATGATGAATAAATTATGGTACTTCCATACCATGGACTATTATGCCCCATTAAAAAGAATTAGAGGGCCAGGCATGGTGGTGGCTGACACCTGTAATTTCAGTGCTTTAGGAGGCTGAGGTGGGAGAATTGCTTGAGCTCAGGAGTTCAAGACCAGCCTGCGTAACAAAGTGAGACCCTGTCTCTACAAAAAATAAAAATAAATAAATAAAAAGAATTAGCGAATGAAGTTGGACCCCTGCCTCATACAATATGCAAAAATTAATTAAAAATGGATTAAGAACTAAAACTATAAAACTCTTAGAAGAAAACATAAGCATAAATTTTCATGACCTTGGATTAGGCAATGGTTTCTTAGATATGACACAAAAAATATAAGCAACAAAGGAAAAAACAGATACATTAGACTTCACAAAAATTAAATGTTTGTGTTTCAAAGGACAAAAGGTGAAAAGGCAATCCATAGAATGGAAGAACATATTTGCAAGTAAATATATAAGGGACTGGCGTCTAGAATATATAAAGAACTTTGACAACTCAACAATAAAAAGATAAACAACCCAATTAAAAAACGGGCAAAGGATCTCAATAGATATTTCTCCAAAGAAGATATACAAATGGCCAACAAACACATGAAAAGATGCTCAATATCGTTAATCACTAGGGAAATACAAATCAAAGCCACAGTGAGGTTTTGTGGTTTTGATATGATTTGCAACCATACTCTAGGATGGCTATAATCAAACAGACAGACAATGCCAAGTGTTGGAGAGGATGTAGAGAAATCTGAACCCTTGTGCACTGCTGGTAGGAATGTAAAATGCTGCAACAGGCAATTCCTCAAAAAGTTAAACATAGAATACTCTATGACCTAGCAATTCCACTCTTTGGTAATATACCAAAGAGAATTTAAAATATATGTCCACACAAAATGTTCATATCAGCATTATTCATAGTAGCTGAAAGGTGAAAACAATCCAAATGTTTATCAAACAAAATGTTGTTATATATTCCTTTGTTTTGTGTTTTTTTTTTACACTCCAGGCTGGAGTGCAGTGGCTCGATCTATCATAGCTCATTGCAACCTCAAAGTACTGGGCTTAAGCAATCCTCCCACCTCAGCCTTCAAAGTAACTGAAACTACAGGTGTGTACCACCACCACGCCTAGATAATTTTTAAAAATTTTGATTTTGGTCTCCAGTTCCTGGCCTCAAGTGATCCTCCCGCCTCAGCCTCCCAAAATGCTGAGATTACAGGTGTGAGCCACTGCACCCGGCCTATATTCTTACAATAGAATAGTATTCAATCATAAAAAGGAATGAAGTACTTATTGAAATATGCTATACAGCATGGATAGCCCTTGAAAGCACAATGCTAAGTGAAAGATACAGAAGGCCACATATTATATGATTCCATTTATTTGAAATATCCAGAAGAGGCACATCCATGGAGACATAAAGTAGATTAGTGGCTGCCAAGGGCTGGGGGAGGGAAGAATGAAGAGTCAATAATAATGTCTATGGAGTTTCTTTTTGGGGTGATGAAAATGGTCTGGGATTAGATAGTGGTGATGGTTGCACAACCTTGGAAATATATTAGAAACTACTGATTTTTACATTTTTATAAAAAGTTGAATTTTATGGTATCCAAATTAAATCTCAAAAAAAAGAGAAAACTTTGTCAGATGACCTACAGGGGCAACCAGACACAAAACCATTTGTCATCCATCTAATCAGGTCAGAAGCCAACAATTTAATTTTACTTTTAGCTATCTCTATGTGACTGGGTTTTCCATTTATGTAAGGTTTCCTTCATTTTTTTACATTAAAAAATGAAGTCAACATAATCAGTAAATAATAATGTGCATTGCTGACTCTGAAGTTTGGGGAAGTTCTATTTAGCATTTTTCAAACCCAGTAATACTGTCTAAGTGAAGTAAAACTTAATACACTGTTTGAGTTCTCAATGCCAAGTATCTCTGTAACTTGATCCTTAGATGTGTTCTTTAAGTACAATACTCTTTTAATACTATTCCCAAGGAAATTTTCAGGGGCTTGCCCCCTAGATTAGTTCTTATAGGTTTTTCTTTTTTTTTTTGAGACAGAGTCTCACTCTGTTGCCTGGGCTAGAGTGCCGTGGCATCAGCCTAGCTCACAGCAACCTC
>NW_012147634.1:4854690-4855466 GCF_000956105.1 Propithecus coquereli | reverse complement strand
TTCCTCCTGTAGGCTGGCACAACACTGTTGAACAACCTACACAAAGAACCACTGTTTGAGCATGGCTGAAAACTGTGGTAATCTTGTAGCAACCTAAAAAAGGGGGTGGGGAGCAATGTTAAAAGTGAAAAGCAGAAGAAAACATAGCACCTGTTCGACATATTTCTAATAATATGTAAAAAATTAAGAACTTGAAGGGTTGTGCAACAGCAAGCCACATATGTAACATAAACTTTTATACCAGCTACAGAAACAAGATTTTTTAAAAGGTGAAATTAATATTTTATTGAATTTAATATTTCCAAAATATTATCATGTCAACATGTAATCAATATGGGTTTTTTTGTGTGTGTTAACAACTTCAAAATCCACTGCGTATTTTAAACTTAAAGAACATCTCCATTTTGACTATCCACATTTCAAGTGCTCGGTGCCACTTATGGCTGATGGCCACCACACTGGGCAGCACAGCTTTAGACTGAAGAACCAACGTATTTTTCATTGTATCATGGAATGGAAAACTCATTATCTGAACATTTATTATGAAAATGTCCCTTATGACATTTCCAATTCTGTATTCCCACTTCCACTCGACAGTCCTAATGTACCTAAACATACACACCACGCGTTAGCAATCCGTACAGAAATTTTCCTTACAAAGGAATTAAGATTTGAACTCTTACCTGGACATTTTACATCCATAAAATAAGAGTTTGGACTTTGAACTAGCCGTTTCTTTTTATGTTTTTTCTTTTCCTCTTCCAAGGATGGATGTA
>NW_012147634.1:4822055-4854640 GCF_000956105.1 Propithecus coquereli | reverse complement strand
ATGTGCCACCATGCCCGGCTAATTTTTTCTATATATTTTTAGTTGTCCAATTAATTTCTTTCTATTTTTAGTAGAGACGGGGTCTCGCTCTTGCTCAGACTGGTCTCGAACTCCTGAGCTCAAACAATCCGCCCGCCTCGGCCTCCCAGAATGCTAGGATTACAGGTGTGAGCCACCGCGCCCGGCCTAGTTCTTATAGGTTTTATTCCTTCTATTAAAAAGCTATGATCCCCATGGGCTCTCCTTATAGCCAAGGTCCCTAAATTATACAAGCTGAGGTGCCCTGGAGCACCTCAGGAAAAACACTGATACGAGACATCTTTTGGACACCATGTATTAATATAAACTGGTAGTTCAGTTTTAACATTAAGAGGCACTGCATTCCCTTTGATAACATCATGTCTTTATGAAGCTAGGTTTGGGGCCATTGCCATAACAAAAAGCACTATGCAAAAATCAATGTGTAAGAAATAAGGACAATGGTGTCCAATCTGACCCCAATTTTGAGAAATTATGCAGAGCCCCAATGACATATACCTTCCATTAGTAATTGTAGTGATTTAAGAATGAGATAAAAATTATCACATTACTTTTGCTCTTATGATTTTCTAAATTTATTAGAACCTAACTAATTTTTTTTTGCCAAGAGACAAGGTGAAGAAATTACTAAGATTCTAAAGTTGCCCTTAACCAAGTCTGAGAAACTCTGGGTCATCAACTTCCCCACTTATTATATATACCCCAAACTTCCCATCATTCTTCAGTTCTTGGGCAGCATTTCTGAGACAAGCAGCAGAATATTAAAAGATCAGTCACTCAGATTGGGGGGGTGTGTGTAGGAACACCTGTTGATAGGAAATGCCTTCCTTAAGTACCTGCCTTCAGGTAACAAATCGAATGGAAGCAGAATAGAAACTGGACTATCTTCCTAGTCAAATGAGGAGTCATACAGTGGCTAGAAAAGGGAAAGATACACTCCCCTTCCCAGCTGCCCAGGGTCACTTTGCAAACTATGAAAATGATGATGAGGCACCAAAGCCACTCAACGAGTATCTGTAGTCAGGAGTGTGCACATACATGTCTGGACCAGAGAATTCAACACCATCTACTATGCCCAACCAGGACTTATGGAGGTAACTCACACTACTCCTGATTTCTCTTCTCAAATTTTCTAGTCCAAAAAGGAGCTTCCAATAACTCAAGACTCCAGCAGGTAGCGTTACTGTCCTAAATATACAGTAGGATAGTAGGGCTATATAAATCCAAGGCATTGCACGGTGATTGTTACTGCATTAAATACACATCTCTATAAATATTTCCATAGGTACGACAGCAAAACTACATTTAGAATTAACAAATAATGGACCTTACATTTGTAATCACTTAGTCTCATTCATGGCAGTTTGGAAAGGAACTGGAAATCAAATATTTAGGGTTTCTACTCTTGAAATGAGACATAAACTAATTCTGATTAGTTTTAAAAATGTTTAAACCAAATTCACACACACAGTATATATAAATGTATGGCATTCTCACACATATTTTAAAAAGAACAAAGGAAAAAGGATCTACCCATAATCAAAACTTTATTGAAAAACTGACACCAAAATAGGAGATCACTGTTATATACTTTACAAAATCAAATGTAATTATTTTGGTAGATTAACTAGAATTACTGAACTTATGATAAGGCTTTCTGTGAGATAACACAAATTCAGGAAGTTGTGTAGATCATTAGTGTTGCTTTCTTCTAAATGAACACCCTGGAAAGGAATCACAAGAGTATATTAAACAGCAGTCCGTTCGATCTTTGGTACAATTTTAGTGACAAAAAGTACTTTTTGAATAAAAAAGTTTTAGAAATATTCACATACACATTTATCCTTTTATACCAGAAATTGTTATGTCTGAGTTTATTCTAATACGACTATAACTGTCACTCCTGTTTCTCAAACGCTATACAGTCTATTTAAGACCACCAGCTTGAATTCAACAGTTAAAACTTTTATGCAAGCTGTCAGTAGATGCACTCTTAATTTTTATGAACTATTCTCGATAATTTTCCTAAGAAAATAATTTTGATTAGAGTTCTTTTCAGATCTATTTGGAAAACTGGTACAGATGCACCCTTTGAGCCATCTGTCAGCATATGGGCAAAAATTTCCCAAATCATGACATGACATGTAAGCTTCAGAAATCTTACAAGTACACTTTAGGAGCACATCACTCTTAAATATCATATGCCCTCTTCTTACTTACATCTCACCAGGCCACACCAAATAGATCTTGGTTTTGCTACCAATCTACTTGTAACTCTTCCAGTGAGAACACGGAATTCACAGCTCGCCAAAATATCACAAGCAAATTTCAAATATCATTATGGAATTGTAAATCCACAAGTATCACTATGGCAAACTGTATAATTTTTTTTTCTTATTGCACTAAAGTGAAAGAGGAATTAAAATTTGATTTCTACATTAATCATTAAGTAGTTGCTCATAAAAATAAAACCTCTGTCATTTTAATTTATACCTTAATTATCTGTTGCTTAGCTGGCAATGATAAAAATCTGTCTTAAGTCAACATGTACCAAATACACATGAAACAAAATTTTACAGGAGAAATTTTAAAATTCTATAGTTTTAAAAATCCCTATGTCCTAGTAATTCTTTTGCTTCCATTCCGATTTATTTTTAATTTATTCCAAGTTAAGCAAACTAAGTGAATGAATACAAAATAACAGGCTGTTCCAAACTAAGAAACTAATAGTTGTTAAGAGTATAAATTTATCCATAGAAGAGGACACTCTTTACTGAAAGAGCACACAATGAAAGGTAAGAAGAATTTTGGTAATAATGAATTTAAAATTTCTTTAAACTTTTTAGTAAAGATGGGAGACATTTACATAAAATCTCATCCCTGGTTAGAAAATGCCAACTGATATACCTTCTGTGAGTCTGGCCTTTCCTCCTGTAGGCTGGCACAACACTGTTGAACAACCTACACAAAGAACCACTGTTTGAGCATGGCTGAAAACTGTGGTAATCTTGTAGCAACCTAAAAAAGGGGGTGGGGAGCAATGTTAAAAGTGAAAAGCAGAAGAAAACATAGCACCTGTTCGACATATTTCTAATAATATGTAAAAAATTAAGAACTTGAAGGGTTGTGCAACAGCAAGCCACATATGTAACATAAACTTTTATACCAGCTACAGAAACAAGATTTTTTAAAAGGTGAAATTAATATTTTATTGAATTTAATATTTCCAAAATATTATCATGTCAACATGTAATCAATATGGGTTTTTTTGTGTGTGTTAACAACTTCAAAATCCACTGCGTATTTTAAACTTAAAGAACATCTCCATTTTGACTATCCACATTTCAAGTGCTCGGTGCCACTTATGGCTGATGGCCACCACACTGGGCAGCACAGCTTTAGACTGAAGAACCAACGTATTTTTCATTGTATCATGGAATGGAAAACTCATTATCTGAACATTTATTATGAAAATGTCCCTTATGACATTTCCAATTCTGTATTCCCACTTCCACTCGACAGTCCTAATGTACCTAAACATACACACCACGCGTTAGCAATCCGTACAGAAATTTTCCTTACAAAGGAATTAAGATTTGAACTCTTACCTGGACATTTTACATCCATAAAATAAGAGTTTGGACTTTGAACTAGCCGTTTCTTTTTATGTTTTTTCTTTTCCTCTTCCAAGGATGGATGTAGCAAATCTCTAGCCAACTGAATAAAAAAGCATATTATTACTACTAGAGTTAAATCACAATGCTGGCAGATTTAACCATGCGTGAAATATACATGCAAAAACAGGTGTAACGGTCATATTCGGCAGAGGCAACACTTCAGATGTTAAAAAGTTATTTTTTAAAGCCTGTTAATAACTTTCACGAATACTTTTTATAATGCTTGCGTCCTCCAAGCCCCTATAAAAGGGCTTTATGACGATCAGGAAGCATATGGTAAGGCTAACCCCTTCCTTTACTCAGCTGAATAACAGTCTTCAATAAAAACAAAACTGTGGCGCTGCGCTAAGAATGGGACTCGGACTCTGGACTCGCTGAGAGGAGAAACTGAAGTGGACCAGAGAACGCCAACGCTAGGGTGATTTCTGCTCCCAGGGTTCAACATCTGATCTCACATGAACTCTGAGTGGCTGAGGCGTGACCGTCCTTGATGGAATTAATATATAAGGCGACAACGAAGACAGTTTTTAAAAAGGAAACAAGCAGGACCCCAAAGATCACAGCCTCGCGGGCGCCCACTAAAAACCAAGAGGACTGAACAAGTTACCCAGGGAGCTGTTCCCCTCCCAGCCGCCGACTCCAGACCGCAGCCCACGCCCATGCAGGGCCCGCCACGCCGCGCTGTCCGGGCAAGTCCCTACATGCCCACACTCGGGAAGAAGCTGCGCGATCGCAGCCGCCTCGCCACGTTCGGCAGGGAGCTACACAGGCCTGGGGAGCCGTCGGGCTCATCCGCCCCCTGTCCCCCTCAACTGACAGAGAAGCCCGAAACAAACCCCGGAGGCCGAAGCAAACAACTCACAGGCATCTTGATGCTTTCGCAAGTCCAGCTGGTCCAGACCTCTCAGACGACACTCCTGGCGAGCAGCACGCGATCTGGCGCTCGGCATCAACTTCCGGGATAGAGGAGGCTGGGAGGAGCGGAGCGGAGAGGCGGGGCGGGCCTGTCCGCTCTAGGCCCTCCTCTCGGTGGTGGAGTCGCTCCATCGGGACTGAGGCTCAGGGTGAAGGTCGGCTGTCGGAACCTTGCGGGATCCCGGGCTAGGGCCGCCGGCGTTGCGCTGGGCCAGCGGCGCCCGGGGCCAGGCTCCGGCGGTTGTATGGCGGGCTGAGGGGCCGCCTCGGGCCTTCCCTGCCCGCGCCTTCCCGGAACCCGGCGGGCCGCTCACCCCACGGCCCCGGCCACCGAGCCCGTCCGCTCTCGGTCCCGTGTGCGGGTGGGCACACGGGACGATGCCACTATTCTGTGTTCTTTTGTGTATTAAAAAATACAGTATTATTAACCATTAATATGTTCCAGCGAGGTTATGAAAGAGGCTCATATCCTTGTGGATCCCCCTTCCAAGGTGCAGGTCTCGAAGTTCTCTGCGTGGTGAGGCTGTGCCTTAGGTTGGCTTTGTTCTGAAAAAATGTTTAAAGAGCCCCGATTCGCTGCTGTGCTTGGTTCAACCAGAGGCCCCTTCCTGCCCTCCGAGGATTACACTTACTTTCCAGAGCCAACAAATGGGGCCTGAAAAAGTGGCGGATGCCACCGATAGCTCGACGTGAATATTGATAAGGACAAACTTGAAGGACGGGGGTGAGCATGTGTGACCGAAAGCTGAGAAACCAGGGAGACCCTTGACCAGAAAACTGTACCAACTAGATGTTCTTAATCACCTTTTATTTCTCTTTGCAAAAGGAATACATGTATAATATACATCTTGAAAAATGCAGGCAAATAGAAGAAAATTTAAATTACCATCCAGAGATAAACATTGCTAACTTTTGACCTATGTCCTTCTAAACATTTTTGACTCACTCGCATGAAGGTTTATCTTGGATTTTGGTTTTATGTAATTGGGATCATCTTTTACATAATCTTGTTTAGACTTGATTTTTTCTCCCTCTCACTTACTATATAATTAATGAGCATTGCTCCATGTTACTACGTATTTTCCTACATTATGATAGCTAATAGGCACACGGTATTTATCCTATAACTATATATTCTCGTTTTAACCATATACGAAAATGGACATTAGGTTTGGGTTCTTAAATATTTGATATTTCAAATAATAAGATATTGATAAATATTATTTTCATGCAGATAGGGATATAGGATACTACGATTGTATAGGCAGAATAATGGCCCCTAAAGACATCAATGACCTAATCCCCAGGACCTGTAGTTACTTGGCAAGTGAAATCTAGGAAGATTATCCTGGATTATCTTGGTAGGCTCAGTGTAATCACAAGAGTCTTCAAAAGTGGAAGAGGAAGACAGAAGAGAGAGAAGGAGATGTGATGATGGAAGAAGGGTCTGAGAGATGCTATGTTGCTGGCTTCGAAGGTGGAAGGAGAGGACCATGAGCTGAGGAGTGTGGGCAGCTCTGGAAGCTGGAAAAGGTAAGGAAATGGACTCTCCCCTGGAGCTTCCAGAAATGAACACAGCCCTGCCAATACCTCAGTTGTAGCCCAGTGAGACCTGGGTCAGAGTTCTGAAATACAGAACTGTAAGATAGTAAGTTCGTGTTGTTGCAAGCCATTAATTTTAGGGTAATTTGTTATAGCAACAGTAGAAACCTAATACAGTAGTGAAGCCCATGTACCCACCACACAACTCTGTCAAATCTTGATTCAGTACTCCCGCCTCCTGATTTTTCACTATTAACACCACAATAAACATTCTTGTACATAAGTGTTTGGGTTCATTCTTGATTGTTTCCTTAGGATAAATTCTTAGAGGAGGATTGCTGAGTTAAAAGTTGTGCACATTTTAAGGTATAAATTGCCAAATTACCCTCCAGAAAAATGAAACCAATTTACATTCCAGATGTAAATGTATAAGAATGCCCCTTTCTTTAGACTCTTTAAAATACTGCATATTATGTTTTTCCTATCTCAGTTAATCCAGAAGAACTATTATTTTGTAGTAGTATTTTGTCATATTTTAATGTTTTAATTAATATTTTTCATGTGTTTATTGCCATCAGCACTTTTCTATTGGGATGGTCATCTATTTCTTCTTCATCCGCTTATATTAAGGATATTAACTGTTAATCATATATGTTACAAATATTTTTCCCAACTTGTTTCTTACTGATTTTATTTTTGATGATTTTTTAATCATACATAAATTTTTAATATGATATATTCACTTGCATATACATACACATGTATCTCAAATCTATTGCTTTCTTTTTGCTATTGTGCTTAGACAGGCCTTGGTCATCTTAGGATCAATGAAATGTTTGTTCTCTCTTCTAATTCTTTCATCATGATATTTATTCTTTAACTTTTTAATTAGCCTGGAATTTATTTTGGCACTTAATGTGTAGTAGATCTCAGAACAATTTCTAATGATCAGGCTTAGATAGCTTCAGTTCTTTAACCAAAGTACAGTACAGTGTTGAAACCCTCTGAGGCATTGAGGCAGCAGGAGAAGTAAAACTCTCAAGGTCGAGAAGACCTGGACTCTACTTGTAACTCTGATTCGTCCTCCAAAGCTCAGTTTCTCCTAAAATGTCCTCTGGCCCCTGCACTGATGGCAGATGAAGGGGCACACAGGTAGAGTCCCTCTGCCTTGGCAGCCTGCTCTCAGGTATCCTCCTGCACATGGAGCTCCTACCTGGCTTTTCAAAGAACTGTGAGATACCAGTGGAAATTCTGTTTACTGCCATGAGAACTCCGCAGCTGTTCTATTCAGCCAGGTCTGAGAAGATGCCTCTGAAATCTCACATTCGGTACCTGGCTCCCTTCACCTCACAGGTGTGTAGCCATCTCTACTTCCCTCTCCCTTTACCGGCTTTGGACGCTGGAAAAACTCACAGGTTAAGCCAGGAACCCAACTAGTGCTAAATTTCAGGCCCCCAAGAGCTATTCTAAATGAATCAGATCCCTACCTTTCCCCTGGGCTGAAGTTCTTCAGGCCCGTGCCCTTCTTTTCCCAGAAAGATGATCGGGCAGTTTAGTTTAGTTTTGTTTTTAGGAAATTCAGAATGTGAGTTGGGGGCCCTAAAGATAACTTTTCATACCTCTGCCTTTCTAAGTATTTTTCCAAGAAGCTTAGAGAAATCTGCATTATCAACAAACTCTAACAAGGCTGCATTCTTTTTCTCTTCCTTCTGTTGTCCACCTGTTGGCAGGTGTCAAGTGCTTGTGGCTCATACTCAACACACTCCTGAAATCAGAAGGAACTTCTGAAAGTCCACCTCTCTCCTGCATAACAGTTCTCCAACAGGATCACAGCCATTGTCCCCAAAGTGCCAACTGTAGTGGTTGCGATTCATTGGTTATTCATGAGGATGCTGACACGCTGACACTCTCAGGCGAGCTCCCATCGATAAGAGATAAGACTCAGAAGCAAACTCAGGTGTGATTTTCTTTTCTTACCATTTTTTTTAGACAGAGTCTTTCTGTGTTGCCCAGGCTACAGTGCAGTGGCACAATCATAGCTCACTGCAGCCTCAGAGTCCTGGGCTCAAGTGATCCTCCTGCCTCAGCCTCCCAAGTAGCTGGAACTACAGGTGTGGGCCACCATGCCCAGCTAATTTTTGTATCTTTTGTAGAGATGGGGTCTTGCTCTTGCTCAGGCTGGTCTTGAACTCCTGGCCTCAAGCAATCATCCTGCCTCGGCCTCCCAGAGTTGATTTTCTTTATTTTCCATACCAACTTAGTTCCTAGCTGGGGCTGAGCCCCCATTGGGCTGGGCTGGCAGAACATTCCACCTTATTGTTGGGGACCATGCTGGGTTTTCTGCATTTGTCCCCCTCCAGATCTGCTCTCCATCCTTCACCCTGCTCTGATGCTGGCTTTGGTGGGCTGCATCAACTGGATTCCCTTGTCCTCTGGTTTCCAGGTGGCTTGGGCCAAGGGGAGACATCGGCAGGAAATCAGAGGGCCAGAGAAGGGCCAGGTTGGCCTACTTACTCCCCTGGACCTGTGCTTGATGGGCCATTTGCTCTCAAGTGCTGCTTCTCTGAAGGCACAGTTGCTTCAGGCGTCCCTTTCCAACAGTTCTCATGGGGTTCCCATCACCGCTTCCTCCCCTTTTGGCCCTTCTACCTGAGAAGTGTTGACTCACAATCCTTTGTTGGTTTCCATTAATCCTGCCTCAACCTGGTAAATAGTCCCTTCATGTTCCTCTCTTCAGTCATCCCTTTTGTGTGGGCCATCTGTGATCTGCCAGGACCCTGACATGAGGATCCCCTGCAAGGAGGTGCTCCCCTTTTAGCCTTTGCAGTTGGGGTCCATCTGCTCCTCTGTCATCTATCAAACTAGGTCCATTGTCCCTGCCTATGGGCCCCTTCAGGTATGACAGACTGTGGCTCCTTCTATTCTATTCCTGAAATGGATCCGGGAATCTTCAGGGAGATGGCCTATAATCCTAGTCATGTAGATACTCCCCACTTTGTGGACCAGCAGTGTTGATATCAACTACAAACGTTTAGGAAATATAGACTCTCAGGCCACACCCTAGATCTACGGAGTTAGAATCTGCATTTTCACAATGGTGATTCACATGCACGTCCCTGTATGAGAAGCACTGGCCCAGGTACACCACGCTGTCATTCTTTCTGGAGTCTTCTCACCTCTCTAGTGAGGCTGTAAGGAAGCCAGAACCCAGATTCCTGCTACTCTAGGGTAACAAATCAAGGAAATTTCTCTAGATTGGAGCAGGAAAGCACCCCTTGTCCCTTGCTTCTCCAAGATGTTTTGTTCATTCCAGAAAAGCTCATTTTCTCTTACCATATTTAGGAACCCTTTAAGTCAATAATACTCAAACATGGTTGCACATTAGAATCACCAAAGGAGCAGCCCAGGTCAATTAAATCAGAGTATTTGGGGGTGGGACCTAGGCAACAGTATTTTTTAAAACTCCTCAGGTGATTCCATGAGCAGCCAGGGTTGAGAACCACTGCTGTAAATTCTCTGGAGGGCTCAGAATTTGCAAAAGCAAAGTCCAGAAATAACTACAGGCTCCAACTGCTTAAAGGGAGAAAGAGGGGGAAATACTGGGAGAAAAAAAATCATAATTAATATTTCAAAATATCCAAGCTTGGTAGCCAGGTGAGCTCTCCCAGCACCTGTCCTGCCTGCCTCGACGATCAGGTCTGTGGCCTGCTCATTTCCCCTGCTCCTGCTTGCTGCAAACATTCTCACTATCTGCCTGAGGCTCCAGAGAAGAAAGTGAGCTACTTAGAAGCAAGGTGCTTTCTCAAACTTCCTTGTAACCGCACGGCTCGTAGCAAAGATATTTTATAAAGATGCTGAGGCCAGCATAAATTTATGCAAATGTAATCTCTCCCTTTTCCGAACGCTTATTGCCTACATTAATCACTTCCCGATAACCACTGCTGTCTTGTGTAGCTTTTTTTTTTTTTTTAATGCTCTTGTACTGCTATTTCTCTTTTCCTGTGTCGATGTCTTCTCTTCTCCAAAAGTCCATAAGCTTCTTGGAGACCAGGATTTGGTCTCATCTCCCCAGTGCCTAGCACAGTGCCTAATCGGCACTCCAGTTGGTTGAGTGCCATATCCGACACAACCGACCTGATGTTTGTGCTTTGAGGACTACCATTCCAGTCATCCAGAATCCTTCCTTCCAGTTATAATGCTACTCAATCCTTCTGGATGCGTACATTTGACCATTCCTGTGTCTCAACTTTTGTGCGATGAATAGACCAAAAGGCCACTGGATTCTGGCTAAGCTTCAGTTAACTTGTTCCTAAAATTAGGAAAAGAATTCAAAGTTATTGTGGAGTTCATCAAACACTGCAGTGAGCTCTGCTGCTTCTTTCCTTGGAGGTGCGAACAAGCAAAATAAACGAAAAGCGTTCTGTTTTTTTCACGAGATAAAATCTGATTAAAAGGCTAATAGGTTAAAGGGCTCAAAGTATGAGGAAGAATGGTACTCTATTTATTCACATTAAAAAACTTATTCAACTATTTATGGAATGTCTGCTAGATACAAAGCAGTGGGCGACGTAAATCCTGTTTCCTAGAACTTAATTCTAATAGCTGCTTAACCTCTCTAAATTGTTTCTCCACCTACAGAATGAAAATATTTATACCTATTTCATAAGGTTATATGAAGATAAATGAGATAGTGTGTAGTATACTGCAAGTGCTCAGTGCTTGTTGACAATAAGGAAATCAGTTGGCTCTGGGAATCTTGGGCTGATGGTGATTTCTCTCATAACAACTTGTAAAATGCATGTCTTTACAATAGTTCTGCCTTAAGGAAGGTTATGAATATGTTCCATCTGCAGAAAATACTTGCCGGAGTCTTTTACCTTTGATTCAAAAGCTGAGAGGTGGTTCTTTCACAATCCAATAGGTGGCACAAAGAGCCACTTGTGTAGGACAAGCACTGGCCAGCAGAGAGCTTCATCTTCCCGTTTCCAGGAGGCCTTTGTCTTGGAGATGTCTTCTAGTCTGTTACACAGCCACTCCACAAGTAGCTGTGCATGACGGGTTCCTTAAATATACAGACCGTGGTTATTCTGAGTTTTCCTAAAGAAAATATATGCTGCCTAGAGGCCAGTTGAGAGTGAGTCCAGTGTTCCTTTAATATTTTCCCCTAAATGTTCTACTTATCTGAAACTAGTTAACTAAATTAAACTACTTAAATTCCAAATTGCCCTACATGAAAGTTAAATACCATTGGTTCTAAACGTATTTTTTATAGAGGCACATAGCCCAACAGTCTAGTAGAAGGCCTGTTATCATTATTAGCGGTGCCAACTCTATAGTTGCTGGGTAGCACAGACTCGCAAGCAGTGGAGCACTGGTCAGTGGGCTTGGGGTGGGCAGGCAGGAGGGGGTATGTGTGCTGATCAGCAGTGTTTGCTAATTTCTGTAGTGGAAATATTCTTACCATGGCCAATTTTAAGCTACTAGGGTAAAGTCACGTTACAGATAGTTGGGAGGAGATGAGCACAATCTCTTGATCAGGTAATGCCTAAGTCTTATTTTTGGAATGTTCACATCCGATTATTCAGAACTGCTAATAAAATGTCCATATTGATGCTCTGGGGCTTCCTTTTCTCTATCCTGTGATCAAAAAGTAGGGAGCAGGAATGTAAAACAGGAGGAAGAATGGACCAATAGACTAATCTATAAACTGGACCATTGGCCTTGAATAAAGAAGAGTTGACCTACTTGGTAACTTCACCTGCCTAAGCGTAACACATTACATAGAGTAAGAGCTCTATAAGACATTGCTTTCTGACTTGTTAATAACATGGTAATTTTTAAATATAGAATTTCAGGTTAGGAAGGGACAATCCACTCTAATTTTAGATAGCTCTAATTGTTCCTTATGTTGTATCAAAAATCTGCTTGCTTTTTGACTTAAATTCACCTATTGAGTTTCTGGCCTAGGGAGGGAACAGAGAAATGCATATCACTCATTTTCCTAACAACAGCCCTAGAGCTAATTGAGGATGGTGTTTCATCTCCTCTAAGGCTTTATTTCTCCAGGATGAGTAGCACTGGCTCCTACAAACAGTATTTGCAGTTTCTCAGCACCCTTATCACATTTCTCTAGGCATGCTCCAATCTGCCCATATTCCTCTTAAAATAGGCCCAGTGATGGAACACACTTCCAGCTCAGAATAACAAGGAACTATGACTTTTCCTGTTCTGATTATCATATGTGTATCCATACAGCCCAGTATCACAAAGGGTGATTTCTTTGTCAATCCAATGGTATCTCACTAGCGATTTACATAAATTTATAGCTGACTAAAATCCTAAGTCTTTCTAAAACTTTTATTAGATCTCATCTCCCTCATGCCATAATTGTATTTTAAGACATCTAAGTGCAACGAATATACTAAAAACCATTGAATTGTACATTTTAAATTGATGAATTATATGGTATATGAATTATAACTCAATAAAGCTGTTAGGAAAATCTAAGTGCAGGAAAGACAGACAGGTGTATTTTATTAAATACCTGCTAAATTTTGCCAGGCACATCATCTCATACAATCCTTTCAACGATTCTTTTGGGTTCTAGAGAAATTACGAAACTTGTCCAAGTGGAGGAGCAAGGATTTGAACCCACATCTATTAAGATGCCCACACTCCTGTCACTCTCATTCCACAGTACCATGCTGCCCCTTTGTTACCCTGCTGTGTGCTAGGCATTGTCGTTGGTGCCCTGTTGAAGTCAGTGGAAGGAGGTCTGGCAGGCAGAGCTTTGGGACCACGTGGACCCTGAGAGTAGTAACAGGTGATATGGTGATTTAGGGACTGTCAAGGGTAGAAAGATCTAGCAGGCGGCAAAAGGTAGGTATCCCATAAGTAAGCAAATACAGTTATTGGCAGCAGTGAAATCAGAGGTGGTGGAGTGGTGGGGAGATATTGGGAAGAGGAGTGTGAGTGGATCAGACTGGCAGCGTGGGGCAGGTAGGACAAGGGGCAGGTTCAAGGTCTCAGCTTGGTCTGCGTTTCAGGTCCGTTACCCTGGGAGAACAGATATAAGCAAATGAGAGTACTGATTTGGAAGGGACCAGGGATCTGGTTGGGTGGTGGAGGCAGGGGCTGAAGCCTGGGGAATCAAGGACTCAGGTCCTACAACAGGAAATCCGAACTGAAACTCAATCCCAGGATGAAGGCAGAAGCCCAGAAGCCAGAACTGGGGCTTTTGATCAAAGCAGGACAAGTCACAGGGTAACCTAACTGGGTCCCCTGAACTACTGAAACAGAGTTCCTTAGAGCCCTTAGCTACACACAGGATTTGCTCCTGAACCTGGGGCAGGGCCAAAACTTCAGATGAGTGTCAGATGCCCCAGCAATGGGACTGACCAATCATTAGAGGAATTGGCAAGCCCAGTGCCTATCCTGTTTTGTTTTGTTGCTATAACACACATGACCAATGTCAGCCGCAGGTACACATACGCCTGTAGAAATAGTCAGCGTTAGAAAAAATTCTGGGTGTGCCATCTGTAATGCCACCTACTTCCCTACTACACAAGAAAGTGACTAAGAGAGGGCATTGTTTCAGGAAGAACCATGAATCTGTTGCATTTAATCTTATCATCAGCAAAAATTGCCTGCCTGCATGTGTGATTTTGACAGGCCGGTGTGATGAGACTACCAGGGTGGGCATGAATAGGCAGCCCCTTTCTGTGCAGTCAGAACCCCTGGCTTAGCCTCGCTCTCTGCCAGCCCACTGACTCAGCCAGGACTGCTTGGGTTTCAAGTGACAGAGACATCTCACACTCGCCTGAGCTAAAATGGAGCGCATACTGGACATGGGCCAGGGCAGGAAGGGCAGCCCGGCCTCACAGGGTGGGAACAAAGCCCTGAGAGGCCACTGGGAACGGAGACAGCTATGCTGTTGCCACCTCCCTTTTTCTCTTGGGGTGACCTGGTTTCTCATCTCTCTCTCCCTGACGCTGTTTCGGTGTCCTCTCTCCACGGCTGGTTTCCTCTGCCTCCCAGGGTACACAGTGAAAATGGCCACACCGGCCCCCTGTTATATGCTGTCCTAGTTCCAGGGCCAACTGTGACTGACCAGAGGCCTGTGTCCCAATTTCAGGTGCCCTGGAGAGAGAATATGGTGTCTCGCTTGGGTTGGGATTGTCTGCCCCGATCATCTGTGGCCAGAGCAGCAGAAGAACTTGGGGTGATAGTGGGGCCCACCCTTGGAGCAGCGGTTAGGGGAAGCTCTTAAGAAAGGAGGCACAGACTGAACAGAAGCCCCTCAAGGTGTCTAACAAGGTGTCCAAACAGTCGTCCCTGCTGCTTCTGGCAAGACAGCTGGTGGCTCTAAGTCCTCCCCTTCGGGCTGTCTCACTGTTGCTCTGCCGTCTCTCTGAAACACTGAACATTAATTGGACATAGTTTGTTAACTGAAAACATTTTCTCCACAAACTTCTGCAAATTGGTGATGAATGTTTATAACAAAGCATTTTTTTCATGTAAAATAATCAAATCTGGGGACCACATGTTGAAGAGGGAAACCATTTAAACTAAAGACATACCACGTATATTGGGACTAAGTCAGTTTACAAGGATCTACACGTGCCTGACAATATATTTTACAACCAAAAAAATTAGTATGTATAACATACGAGTAGTTTATTTGCAAAGTGTCTTTTTAAACAGCCCTCACAGTATGTCTGAATGAAAACATTCTTATTCATACTTCTTCAAGTGGCCAAACAATGAAATCTGAAATTAGAGGTGAGAAGCAGAAAATGTGGAGGTTCTGACCTAAGAGGGTTCCTGCTTCTGACTTATAAGGTGGCATTAAGGGAACTATGGAGCAAGTTGTTAAATGCAAAGACTATACTCTTAGGCTCTGAGAGCAACTAAGACTCCTTCCCTACAGTCTCTGATGGTGATGATGATGATGATGATGATGATACCACCTGAACACTTATTTTGCTCCAGGCATTGTGCTAAGCATGTCACGTGGATTATTTCATTCAATCTTCACAACATCCCTGTGAGGCAGATAGTATCATTATCCCCATTTTACAGATGAGGGAACGAAGGCACATAGATAGTTAAGTACCATTCCCAAGTTCTCATGAATGGTAACTTGCAGAATTAAGATATAAACCTAAGTCTGGCTGAAGCTGAAGACCTTTGATCTTAACCAATATGCTATACTTAGCTCTTCCACCAAAAATTTTTTTATAATTTTTGAAAATGAAGCTCCCTACTGGGCATTAGGCCTTCCTGTCATTTTCACAACTCTTTAGGTCTTTTTATTTCCAATGCATTTGAACAAGTATTTTTTTCGTGTCTCCTATCAGGACGGCACTGATCTTGAGGGCAATATAAAAATGATTAAGATCCTCTCCGGGTTTTCAAGGAGCTAAGGTCATCTGATATTAAGGAAGAGGCTGTGCAAGCGTCAGTATAACGTGACACTGAGTTTGATGTGCCATCCTAGAAACACAAGGCTCCAGGGGACTAATGGAAGGAGGGGTCATGGCCACTAAGTATGTAAAAGTTATGGCGTGCTGCATATGGATGCTGTAGGTGAATCGTGTGGGAGAGATAGAAATCTCATGTTGGTCGGAGTGATCAAAAATTCCCAGGTGTGATTCTCAGCAGGACCAGAGTGACTTCTGGTAACTCATGTAGCCATGTCTTTAAGTGAACCACGGAAGGAAACCCCCATGAGTAAGACATGAGACTTTACAGGAAGGAATGGATCCTAGATGGCCTGGCCCCTGTTGCATGTTCTCAGTAAACGCTGCCCTTGAAGCAAACGCTGCTGTCGTGAGCTGCCAGCCAGCGAACTAAGGCAGGGATGACAGGGAGAACTGCCGGGGAGAGCTTCAGAAAGAGCTCTTCCCTCAGTGCGACACTTTAGATCTCAAGGATCTCTCCAGAACAGTCCCAGGAATAAATGGAGACACCTTGTTCTTTGTACTCTGATTGCGGAAACCAGCCTATCGTCTGCCACCAGCTGGACCCCGTGAATCTTGGGGCTGCCTGCCACCCAGACATCTGAGACCACACTGATTACGCGCTCTGCCCTCCACTCCCATTCCCAAGCCCTGCTTTCTGTTCAGGTAATGTGAGTCCAGCCGCGCCTTTCTGCACCCCTGAAGTCTGCAGCAGTCTGTGATCAGGGTTCAGAGGCTTAACCATGGCAGTGGAAAGCGGGATGCACTCCAAACTTAGCTAACTTGGGATAAACGCTCTAAAACTCCTTTTCATTTATATACTACTTTACATTACAAAGCCCGTCACAATCATCATTAATTAAACCTGCCACTGCTTGCCCTCCAAGCTAGGGCAGAATTAGCCTGCTCATTTTACAGCTGACAAAACAGAAAGGCTTAGGGATTTGCTGAAGTGAAGTGGGGTTCAAGGAAGCCTGGCCGGATTTCCTTTCTAGTTCATTCTTCTGTGCCTGGAAGAAAGAGTCCCTCAAAGTGCTCAGCTCCTAGCTCCAAACAGTTTAAGGAGGTCAGCTGGGAAGAGGAGCTTGGAGAGCAGCAGCAGCAGCCTAGGACAGAGCATCAGCGTGGGGTTTGGATTACTTGAAAACAGCCATTTCATATTTTTCTGGTTCTCAGTGGATGTTAAACACACGCACACACGCACGCACACGCACACACACACACATGCGCACACACGCACACCCATGCGCACACACGCACACACACGCACACACACGCACATGCACACACATGCACGCACACGCACACACACACATGCACGCACACGCATGCGCACACATGCGCACACATGCACACAGGAGTTTCTACTGTTCAGTCAGGGAGCAGGAGCAGGACCTCGGGACATAGTGGGAAGGTCGCATGGCAGCAATCCTGTGTTTGACCTGGTCACCTACCCATTACCTGCACTTCAACCCCCTTTATATTACCAGATCCTTTATATTAAAATCTTAAACTCAGAATCAAAACTATTCCAAGAGCAGACCCAGTCCCACATTTTGTGGGGCCCGGGGCAGGAGTGAAAATGAAAACCCACATGACATATGTCTAAATATTTAAGAATTATAGCCAAAGCCAAAAAACTAGTTTTTTACCTTGACAGATATACTTTTATAATGACACAGAAAATCAGTTTGAATTCAGAATATTACAGCTCCTCAGAGCTCCACACCAAAACACAGTGCTTCAGGGAGGGCAGTCCTAGCCCAGACCGATGCCTTTTCTTCCCACTCCCGGGCCCAGCCCACACCATGAAGGGCCTCCCGCAGGCAGGATGTGCACCCCACCCCACATGTCCAAGTTCCGGCCATAGTTCCACCCCTTTGTGGTTACCACTTCGGCCTATGGTGCCACACCAAGTGTGCGGTCTATCCTCAGAAGACTAGGGGGAAGAGGCCCACACCAGTCCTAGAAGCAAGGCAGGGAATTCTGGAGTCTGGGTACCTGGAATAAAGCCCAAAAGAGGGGCATGGCCCTGGTGAGCAAGTGCACTTAGCCCACGGACTCCTTGCCCAGTGGGGAGGACTGAGCAGAAGAGGACAAGGGTAGGGCTCTCTAAACGGTAGGCCCCAGGGGAGGGGCCCCTCTTGCCAAGACCTAATAGCAAATCATATCTGCCCAAATTATAGATAAGCCAAAGTAGGCACAATCTCCAGCAGGTATAAGAGCAGGAAACAAATGAATGAACTCTGTAATTAAATTACTGGTGAGGTTGGGCTTCCATAAAAAAACAGGTATCAAAACTCTAGAGACTGGGCCGGGCGCGGTGGCTCACGCCTGTAATCCTAGCAGTCTGGGAGGCCGAGGCGGGCGGATTGTTTGAGCTCAGGAGTTCGAGACCAGCCTGAGCAAGAGCGAGACCCCGTCTCTACTAAAAATAGAAAGAAATTAATCAGACAACTAAAATTACATAGAAAAAATTAGCCGGGCATGGTGGCGCATGCCTGTAGTCCCAGCTACTTGGGAGGCTGGGGCGGAGGATCGCTTGAGCCCAGGAGTTTGAGGTTGCTGTGAGCTAGGCTAACGCTACGGCACTCACTCTAGCCAGGGCAACAGAGTGAGACTCTGTCTCAAAAAAAAAAAAAAAAAACTCCAGAGACTGATCCTAGGGTGGGTGCCACTGCTGCCGCCTCCCCAGAATGGACCAAATGGGAGGAAGAAGAGAAGCATGACTCCCTGGACTACTGGGCATTGCTCTTTGCGGGGGTCTTTGGGTCATCCAAGGTTGTGAGGAGCTGTAGGACAAAACGGATCCTTTGTCCACATTATTTTCCTCAGAATTAGGGGTCATGACCCCAGTGCCGGTTTGAGATGCAAAGAAGTTAAAATTATGAGCATCCTTATTGTTAACCCATATCTCAATTTTGTTGTCATTAATGATTTACAACATTTAATGTTATGAGAAATATGTCCACATGTAAAAAGTATTTTTATCACCAAATTCTCAAGGCAAAAGATACAAATAGGGAAATATGTACAATGTTTATTTTGATGCTAATTTGTTGTGCATTTCTTTTCTTTTCTTTTTCTTTTTTGAGACAGGGTCTTTCTCTGTCACCCAGGCTGGAGGGCAGCAGCGTCATCATAGCTCACTGCAACCTCAAACTCCTGGGCTCAAGCAATCCTCCTGCCTCAGCCTCCACAGTGGCTGGGATTACAGGTACACCACCATGCCTGGCTAAGTTGTTGTGTATTTCAATGCCGACAGCATTGAATTCTGGATTCTTGGTTCACAAAAGTTGTAGTCCAATCTTTTCCAACAGCATTGTTCCTAATAAATGAAGGACACATTCCTTAATGATATTTGGAGGTTGGTCCTTTAAATTTTTTTGCTTTTAATGTGGAGGTAAAAATTCAGCTTAAATCAGAATTAAAAAGTTGGTTCACGTCCTCAGGTTGTGGTGGTCACTTCTAGGGTGTGGACTGGTAGGTCCTTCCTCCTCCCCCCATAACCTCCCCCCCGGACAGATCCACTGTCTGTTCAGATAGAGCCACTCCACAAAGCCAGGGACAATTTGTGTGCCCCTACTGACCCTATTTCTGGTTGTCACTTGAACACAGCTTGGCCTGTCTACTAGTGTGTTGCAGCATGCACAAGTATCCAACTTCCTGGAAGCATCCCTGAAACCACCCTCAACACAGTTCGGGTTCCCATGTCATTGTGATTCATCCTCCTTGCCTATCCAGTTAAGGCGAATTGTGTGTCTAATGTAAGTGACTCAGTGCTGATCAGCAGGACCTTGCTGAGATGGTCCTGCCCTGCCGTCTAATGAGAAGCATGGCTCTTGGGCGATGCTGATGACCGCTAGTAACACCTGATGTCATTTTACCGGGTGTTGTAACCTTCCATTTATCCAGAATAGTCAGTCAACGAGATGGTCTAACACACTGGGTAATCTGCTTAATTATAGACTACCAGTTTTGAAAGAAATATAAACTAGTTTTGAAAGAACTATAAACTAACACAACACATCACCAGCATAGTACTGTAATTACTTATGGGTGTGCCCCACCCCTCCTGTAAGGCCATAGGCTTCTCAAGGGATGATCTGTGTTTTATCTTTATCCTGCTTATAGTACCTAGGAAGTTGCTTTATATATTGAAGGTGCTAAAAAAGTTTTTATTCAATGAATGAAAATACATAATACGAACTATAATTTACCAACATGACCTAATTTTTCTTTGACGACTCAGAAGTCCCTCCAGGATCACACAGTTCTTCAGGGCTGTTACTATGCATGTTATCTCAGGGTATGTTCAAGTACAGGTCAAGGGGTTTAAAGGAAAATTCTGCAGGGACTGGAAGATGGGACTTGATATCCACCAACTCATTCCAATTCTATGTGCGTGTGTTTAAAAGTCAAACATAGAAACGACTGCATTTATAATTACCTAATACCACATCACAGTGCAATTGTTTATGAAACCAGAAGACTACAAATGAAGAGCAGTTAATAACTTCTGTTTATAAGCCTTAACCAGAATTCATAGTCCCTGACCATGATAGGTCAAGAAATCTATCTTTGAGATTTTCTGAAAAGATAGGATAACATTAGTGCTGTTAGTGTATTATTAGCATTATTTAATTTTATTAAAGCCCGATCATTAGATTATAATTTACTAAGTAATGCAAACATATTTGTCACTATGTGGATAATGTATGCCAAGCCCTGTGCTAGTCATTAGGGATACAATGTGAATATAATTCATGCCCTCAAGAAATTTAAATAATTCATCTCTAAAAACATTTCATTGTGCAGATCATTTTACAGCACTTTAAATGTCAGTGCAGGAAATTAGCCTGGGTGGGATGTGACCCTCTTGCCTGTCCTATAACTCACTCAGAATACAGAACAATACAAAGCAAAGAATGTCAATGTTAGCTTAATTACTTGACATTAGTCTTTTTCTCAAAAACACAGCATACAGAATGTTCATTTAAGAATCTAGGTTTTTGCACTTTCGGAATTCTGGGTAAATATCCTTCTGCATGTAAGGTGATTTTCATTTCCGTTTAGTACGATGTTTGCAGGTCGCCCAGGACTTGAGGGTAAAGCAGCTGCCCCAGGTGTGAGGAAACAGCCACCACAGTGCCCCACCCCCTTGGCTGATCGTTCTGTGGACCTGACAGTGACAGCGGCAGCAGCAGGGAGTCCTGCCCTGGGACTCAGAAGCAACTCCGGAGGCAGGGACCAGTGTTCTCGGTCCAGTTTGTCAGGAACTCTGATAAAGGATGCTGTGTCCCTTCCTCTCACAGCTTTTTGTAAACATGCTGATTTTCAACTTGACAGTAGGACTTTGCAGTTTAGTATCTTTTCTATCTAGAATTAAGGGCTTCTATTAAATCAAAGTTTCTCAACATGCTGCAGAACACAGGTGCCATAAGATGCTCCATCGAAAAGGAGTATGGGGAAAGCTGTGTGCCTCACCCTATCAAGGGAAGTCGCAACACACCCCAGCATCTTAAAGGTCTGAGAAGCTGTACCATCAAAACAGTATGCTGGCGGCATCCCTCAAAAGGCTTCCTTTCTTCTAGTATCGCCTGCTAGCATCCACTGATTCTCTTAGTGTTCTGAGGTACACACTTTGAGAAACGCTGGAATAAACAATTTCTATAGTCATTGGTTTATCGCATCTTAAAGCAGAATGTAGTCCTAGAAGTCAAAGGTCTACTGAGGTTAGGTATTCTGGCAGGGATCTCACAGTTAGTCACTGGCAGACTAGGTCCCTTGCATTTGTCAATTTCTTGCATTCTGTACTCTAATAACCCTGATGTATAAAATTTTACTCTGAGGAGAGCTAGAGAAAGCATCAGTAGGTGAAACCTACAGATAATCCCTAGGCTCCAGAGTTTCCACTTTTGGTGAAGCACTGTTGGTGAAGTTACTTCTGATTAAGCAAAACTGGTTTCAAATACTATGTTTTCTAACGACATCTACCTATAGGCTAGCGTCGGTGTTGCTGAATAGAGAGTTATCCACAATTCAAGAAGCCAATGAGAAGAGGGGAGGCAGAACACATAGCATTGTGTCCAAAGCCCAGGTAATTTGCTCCTGGTGATGAAGAGTACTGAGCTCAAGGAGATCCTTTCATTTTTATTTTTTAAGTATGACTCATAAATTCCTCCGCCGTCAGGAACAGGAAAAGAGAACTGATACTAGCAATACTCACACGAAAGCCCAGGATCCTAGATAGTGTCTCCTTTGCAGCAGCTTGAAAAAGTCTCACACATCTCTTTCACTTGGTCTTTGCCTCAAATAAAATGAACAAAAATAATTTTAGGCTTCAATTTATTTCCATGCAGTTTGCTTGTAATGAATTCTTTAAGTTGGTGACTAAGTAAACAACAGTATTCTCCCAGCAGTGAATTGACTATTCACAGTCCCAACTATAGTATAGCCTAGCCCCAAAGTAATTAAAGAAGCAAACGATTTGCATTCTTTTTCTACAAAACTACTCTTGAGTAGCAGATGGCAAACACAAATGTTTTGCTCTGGAGACATATGGAAACCTCTCTGTTTCATAAAAGCCTCAATAAATATTAAACCCCGAATGATACCATTCATTGGAGAAATAAAATGTTGTGATAATCCCCCAAACAGGCCTAATGAGGCCATATAGCCACTTGAGTTTCAGAAAGTAATAAGTGGGAAATGACTATGTGATTGGGATGTCATTAACAGTTTTTCTTAATCTGAATATTCATCCTGGCCCAGAGGAATCACCTATTCAGCTTTATTTCTTCAGCATTCTATTAGGTTATCACCATCACTTATAATTGCAATCTGAAAAATGAGTAATCAAAGACTTCTGTTTGATTTCATATTAACTCTTCAGGGCTGTCTGAATAGTGAGAACAAGGAATTTCACAAAGAGACACGGTGTTTCATTGTAAGTGCTGGAGCAATTCAACATGCTCTCTCATTAACTGTTTATAAGCCCTTGCTGCTGTTAAATTAGGAAAAAAAAAAAGTAAGAGCCAGGAATGGTGGCACATGCCTTTCATCCCAGCTACTCGGGAGGCTGAGGTGGGAGGATCACTTGAGCCCAGGAGTTCAAGACTGCAGTGGGCTATGATCACACCTGTGAGTAGTCACTGCACTCCAGCCCCTGGGCAACATAGAATGACCCTGCCTCTAGAAAAAAAATTATTTTTAAAAAAGTCAATTTAGGTTATTCAGGAAATGATTATCTGTATTAAGAAGGAATTACAGGCAGGAATCTGATTGGATTTGGCTCAAAATACAATAGTTTAACAACCCAATAAATCTTTGGCAACGCAATAAATCATTGTTGCCATCTCCAAGAGGACTGAAACTTTGCACTCCTTGGAAAGAGAGAAGTACCGATAACTGAGTCATAAGTGTGAACTGAATGCTGTTTAGAACAGGGAACTAGGTGTCTTGGGCTCCTTTCCCAGCACCACACCCTTCATGGCCTCCATGGGACCCGCAAGGCCTCTGAGGCTGCTCATAAATCCCCTCGATTCACCAGGGTGTCTGGGTGGTTCGGGAGACCAATGTCTGTAAGAACAGGACCCCCAGATCTCAGGACATCCGCTATGGGACCCTGGATTTCAGAGCCGGAAGGATTTTACAGATGGAAAAGGGTTATCTACTCCAGGCCCCCTCATTTTATAGATGAGGAATTGAGGCACAGAAAGGTCCTGCTTATTTAAGGTCACAGTTAAGTTAGTAGCAGAGCTGGAAATAAAACCCCAGGTCACCTGATGCTTAGTCCAGTGCTTTTCACATTACAGAGTCCCAGGACAGATTTGTCAGAGCCTGATAGAAAAATTAGAAAGTTTGAGGCTGCAAAGTACTTAACCTGAGCTTTAACCTTAGCTGATTGCTGAAGTAGGGCAGAAAAAGGACCAGGTGTGCAAGAGCCTATGTTATTTTTATGTATTTATTTATTTAGAAAGTCTTGCTCTGTCACCCAGGCCTGAGTGCTGTGGCGTCATCACAGCTCACAGCAACCTCAAACTCCTGGGCTCAACTGATTGTCCTGCCTCAGCCTCCCAAATAGCTGGGGCTACAGGTATGTACCACCACACCCAGCTAATTTTTTTTATTATTTGTAGAGATAGGGTCTTGCTATGTTGCTCAGGCTGATCTCGAACTCCTGGCCTCAAGTAATCCTCCCGCTCAGTCTTCTCTATTTCTAACAGAACCCTGTGTTTTGGGTGAGACTGACCCCATATCCAGTTCCAGGGGCTTATGCCAGTTGACTGAGGCCACTCCTGGGCCCTGGATTGATTCAGGGAAGGGCAGTCAAGGCCCATGGAACTCAATTTCAGGGCATTTATTTGAACTCTTGGAAAAGAGGATTCTCTGCATTCTGCTCTGTTTGAATGTGGAGGCAAGGAGCCCCAGGAATTTCAGGAAGACATTTTGCAACCACGATGGGGCCAGGGTGTTGGAATAAGTGCTACTTTGAGGAAGCAATGCTAAGAGAGAGAAACCAGGTCCCAGGCCTGTCATTTGAGCTGTTATATTAAGCCTCACCTGTCACTAGACCTATATCTGATTCTTTTAGTATGTGATTAAATAAGTATTTTTGTTATGTAAATAAATATTATTATTCAGTCATTTAGTATTCTGTTATTTACTACCATAAGCATCCCAGTGCCTCTTCTGATGCTGATTGTGAGTTTCAGCACAGACTTCGCTATTGGATGCCATTTGGGACCATTTTAAAGTTGACCCCAAAAGATTTCCTTTAATAACTCAAGTTTGCAAGAAGCTCTACCAAAATGCATAGTACTTACTGTAAAACCCTACAAAATAGCAATGCCTAGGTTAATAAAATGAATGAATTTTACTAACGTTTTATGGTCAGAAACTTTATTGTCAGAGAAAGAAATAATACAGGAGGTATTAGAATGGATTCCTTCCAAGCCACACTTTAGTGTAGTAAAATATTGAGCCCTACTCTCCATGTATGCAAAGCTGCACCTCCCCTTTCTATGGGCCAGACCCACTCAGAAATGGAGCCACCCAGAATAGTTGCAACTTGGGTGATTTCTTCCCTATTCTAGGTGATTAGATATCTATCCCTGGCCCCAAGTAAAGAGTTTTGCCTTTATCTGAGCATTGTCCCTGGCCCTTGCCCATTTCTAGGGACCTAGGCCAAAGACAGCCTCTCGTTTGGTTGCGTTTATTAACCCAGGGTTGAAGGATGCTCAATGTCCTCCCATCCCTTCTACACCATACTGACTTTGTTGTAAGAAACTAGGTTTGTAGAGACCTGTTATTCAAGCAGAAATTTTTCTTTCGTGTATTAATAGCAATTTTTTTTGGTATTATCATCTCATTTTTATTTAACTTTTGCATCCAGTGGTGATATGCAAAATATGTAACAGTTTGGCATGAGCATTTGACCAATCAGATTGGAAGCCTGACCAATCAGAATGGATGCTCAAATAATAAAAATGGACACCCAACCAATCAGAATAGGTGCCTCACCAATCTGAATTAAAGCCAATCAATCAGAGTGGGCACTTGACTCATCAGAATAAATGTAGTATATGTACCAGCCAAATATCTACCTCACATTTACCATTGAACTTTTTACTTGTGGGCTCTCCCTTCAATTAGCTGGGAGCAAACTGAGGGCAGGGACCACATGACAGATTTCTTTGTATCCTCCAGGTGGCCTTGCTGAGCTGGTTTCATAGTGTGCACTTAATGAATGTTTGGACATTATTCACCCAGTGACTGCTCAGGAAATATCAGTGAGTGGAAAGAGTACAGTTTGTCCCTCTCTGATGATGATAATTGTAGAATTATGCACTGGAATATCACTAAACAAATAGCATGTTTTTGGGTGACACACAGGTGATAAGAGAAACTGGTATTTTTAAGAGCTTATCATTCAACGTGATCTTGACAAGCTAGACATACTGATTTCTTAAACAAAACAATGAACAGTATACTTACAGAATGAATAACATAAATACAGGGTAGATTACAATTAGAAAGGTATTGGTGAGGCCACAAATACCTATGTCTTATAGCAAATAATGAACTAAAGGTGTCCCAGATGTTTTCAAATTAGCTAAACTTCTGGCATGACAGATCTTCATTCATTCATTTCAATAACTTAATTGAGTGCCTACTATGTGTAAAGTATCATGCTAAGCATGCTGGGGATGCAGGAAGAGATTAGCAGTGTCTCTTTCCTCAAAGAGCTCAAGTTTTAAGGGAGAAGACAAAGAAGTACACAAACTACTCAATAGCAGAGAGAAAAGTAATTCAACAGCTGAGTCATCAGTCAGTGAAGATAATGACCATAAAGGACATCTTTGTAGCCCACCAGGACAGCTGTGTTCAACAGATGGCAGAGGGCCAGAACCCAAGAGTGGTTGGGCAGAAACATCAACACTGATGGGTACAGACTGATGGCCAGACGCTGCTTTGCCTTTAATTTTTCAGGGCCATGTAAGGTCCTGGCTTAGGGTACAATTGTAGGGTATGATTAAGGGGAAGAAAAGTCCCAGTAATGACTGATACCAGTTTTGCCAGCCCTTGCTAAGGAGAGGTCTCAGCAAAATTTAATATCATTTAAGCAATTTAAGAAAATTCTTTTCTTTCTTTCCTTCCTTCCTTCTTTAACCAACCTTCCTTCCTTCCTTCCTTCCATATATACACGAATATAAAATTTTTATTCTTGTGAGACAGGGTCTTGCTCTGTTGCCCGGGCTAGAGTGCAGTGGCACCATTATAGCTCATTGCAACCTCAAACTCCTGGACTTAAGTGAGCCTCCTGCCTAACTTGATTAGTTGGGACTACAGGCAAGCACCACAGTGCCTGGCTAATTTTTCTATTTTTTTGTAGAGAGGAGGTCTTGCTATGTTGCTCAGGCTGATCTTGAACTCTTGGTCTCAAGCATTCCTTCTGCCTCAGTCTCCCAAAGTGCTGGGATTACAAGTATGAGCCACTGCCCTTGGCTGAAAGATGACATTTCTTGTTCTCCAGTGTCACAGAGCAATTTAAAACAGTTTAAAAATTCTTAAATTATTTTGAAAATTTGCATAGAGAACACACAGACCCTCAAGATTATGTTTGTAGATTCTTGGGGTAGGGGGGAGGTCTTTGACCTGTGGGAAGTGAGAATGCCCTTGGAATTGTGCGACATGACAGTCTTGCTTGCTACCTTGAGGAAAGCCAGCCTGAGGACAAAGTAAACGTAGAGGAGGGCAGGAACAAGGGAACACGGGGAAATGAACTGAAGCTTTAATCAAAACAAGCCTAAAGCTCACACAGACTTCATACCAGACAGACCTTCTTGCAGCATCATCACCCACCACATTAGAAAGTTCACAGGAAAGGACCCAGATTGACCTAGCCTGGGTCACATGCCCACTTCTGTGTCTGGAGGAGTAAACTACCATGATTCACAGCCACCAGTAGGGGAAGAACAGCTTCCCCAAAGCAGGAAGAAATAGTGTTAGCCTGACAAAATCTACAGAGGGTAAACATCTTGGACCTAGATATCTAGATAGACACTTAGATATCTATAGTCAAGCTGTCATGTACAATGTTAACCCTAGAGAAGACATCAATAAACATTCTCTAAATCAAATTGAATATGCTGGTCCGCCTAATGCTCTGCAGTGATGTGGCATTTCCAGGGTGGGTTTGGGCAACTGACAAAAAATGCCGATGTGGTTTACTCAGAGCACTGTTAACAGGGATATTTAGAAAGGAGTCTACTGATAACCACGTCAAGAAAGAAGGAACAATGGCAACCAGCACCCATGGTACCCCGGCTCTATAAATATACTGAATGTCCAGTCTTTTGAGCAAAATGCCTTGATTGAATAGTAATCAGTTACTACTACCGGAATCTGATCTCTAAATGACATATTGTTGCACAAAATGTGAAAATAATGCATAAAAGAAAAAATCTGATTCTTCTTGAAGTAGTGTCAATATATCAAAATCCTTGAGTGGTTCAAGAGTGGTGCACAAACCCACCA
The DNA here is from genome assembly GCF_000956105.1 of Propithecus coquereli. Taxonomy (NCBI): domain Eukaryota; kingdom Metazoa; phylum Chordata; class Mammalia; order Primates; family Indriidae; genus Propithecus; species Propithecus coquereli. The sequence goes on along the minus strand of NW_012147634.1, from coordinate 4,826,964 downwards.
GCTAGAAAGTCCCAACATTATATGTAGTAGGTAGTGCAGAAAAACTGGGGAAGTGAAAATAAGACAAAAAAAATTTTTTTTTCAAATTCCCATCGATTAACAAAATTCCCCTAAGGAAATTTAGGGACTTTAAAATTCCTAACTCTAGTTTCTCTTTTTTTTTTTTTTTTGAGACAGAATCTCACTCTTTTTGCCTGGGCTAGAGTGCCATGGCGTCAGCCTAGCTCACAGCAACCTCAAACTCCTGAGCTTAAGTGATCCTCCTGCCTCAGCCTCCCGAGTAGCTGGGACTACAGGCATGCGCCACCATGCCCGGCTAATTTTTTCTATATATTTTTAGTTGTCTGATTAATTTCTTTCTATTTTTAGTAGAGACAGGGTCTTGCTCTTGCTCAGGCTGGTTTCGAACTCCTGAGCTCAAACAATCCGCCCACCTGGGCCTCCCAGAGTGCTAGGATTATAGGCGTGAGCCATCCCTCTAGTTTCTCTTTTGAATTTACTTTCTTTACCGTATCAACATACTCTTTATTCATACAGAAAGAGAATAACAGTAGTTACACGCAGATGGTAGGACTGAAAGTTATTTTAATAAGAAAACATTTTTAAAAAGAAAGAAGATTCCACTGGTCTTTGAAGGTTTTTCCCCCCTTCTCTTCCAGGAATGAGGATAAAGGTATAGAACTGAGATGTCCACACATGTTCAGACCGTGGCTGAAGCCAAGTACAGAAGCTTGCCCAAAGGCTGGTGTGGGCAAGGAGGTTCAGCCTGTGCTGAGGGCAGAATCTTTCCTCATTAGGAGGCAGACACTGTGATTTTGACCTCGTTAAAGCTTTGTTCCCATCAAGTGGGCTCTAGGAATTAGACATTCAGTAAGCAGCAGCAGCAGCAGCCCTCTGGGTACTGTATGATCAATAAGTGTTGAGTTAATGATGATGCATTTCATCTTCCATCCACATAGCAAGTGAAGGTCAATCCTAGGGCCAACTAAGCCTTCTGCCACAATAGGACTGACAATGGAATATCAGTGGTATTGTATTATAATAATACATGAATTCACAAGGCACCCAAGATGTGTCTCAGAAAAGCCTGCTGTCTTGTTCAACTAATCGTCCAAGTTTTTTCTTATTCCCCTAATGGTTGAGTCCACTGGTTCCCTTAATAATCTTGAATCTTCCAGAAGGTATTTCCTTATATCTAAGGTAAATCCCTGGGCCAGTGGTGCTCAAATATTTTGGTCTCAAGATCCCCTTATTTCCTTAAAAATTGAGGACCCCAAAGGGCTTTTGTTCATGTGGGTTTTATCTGTCAGTATTTGACATATTAGAAATTAAAACTGTGAAGAGAGAAGAGATGAGACACAGAGAGCCCTGGCAGGATGGAGCTGCTGGTCCCACACCTTAGCACTGCGTTTTCACATTACGTCAATCAGTAAACGCCGCTTTCATGAGAGCTTATCTGGTTGCGTTTCTGCCACTAGCGAACGAGAGAACTGAAAAATACATCCACAAAATAAAGAACTAGTATAAGACAATAAATAACAAAGGATTAAGTTGAGTAGAATAGAATGCTGTTGCCTCCCTTCCTTTGTCACCCGTTAAGTGAGAGCAGACTGAAAAATAACGAATATAACCATCACCACTAACTTTATGGGTTTCAAAGTGCTTTCACATTTGGTATCTCATTCAAGTTTCACTACAACCCAATGACGTAGCTTGTTTTAGATCCATTTTACAGATGAGAAGACTGAAAGGCACAGCGCCTGCGTCACAGCGGTTAAGCAGCAGAGCCAAGACTAAATCCAAATTTTATTCTAAGTTCCCCTGGCCATAGTTCCCGCCTCATATGATGCTTGCAATTTTATAGGGCTCAGACCTGTAGCACAAGACTTCCCAGATTTTTTATCCATTCTTCTGCGGGGAGAGAATCTGTGTAGCACATGGTCTAAATACCCATCGTATTTGGCCCTGGTCTGTGTGCCGTGAAGAAAGGGGCACGAGTGGGGTTCAAGTTAGCACCGTAATCACTCTTTTCCAGCTCTGTGACTGAGGGGCTGCAGGAGGGGGCTTAGAGGTGGTGCTGGGCAGGCACTGAGAAGCTGGGTAATACACCCTGCAGATAATCCGCAGGCTGCGCCACAGCAGCGCCAAAGAAAGAAAGCATCTCCGCTCCGACCTGGCGGAAGAGATGCGGGAACTACGGGACTCCGACTGTGAGGTCCTTGATGTGAAAGGAGCCCGCACACAAAGAAACGAGGAAGTTAAGTTCCGGAGGCGCACTAACAGAGTTCGAAACGGGCCCTCCCTTTCCAGCTTGGGTGGAAACACCTCATCCACCCGGTCATCCCAGCCAGAACAGATCTTTTATCCGCTGGCGCCGCCTGGACAGTCCGCGCCGGGCACGCCCGTGTCTCCCCGGAGGAACTACAAGTCCCATGAAGCCCCGGGGCGCGGGCGGTGATGACGATTACCCCGAGGATTGGCTGCACAGGGAGGGGCGCGCGGGCCGTCTCCTAGAGGAGGGGCGGGGCAAGGGGCGGGGCGAGTGGCGGCGGATTGGCGGGCACGCCCCCTCGCCCGCGGCCCCCTCCCCGCCTCTCTCTGCCGCCTCCTCTCGCTCCCCGGTCAGAGGGCCGGAGCGAGAAGATGGCGAAGACGTACGATTATCTGTTCAAGCTGCTGCTGATCGGCGACTCGGGGGTGGGCAAGACCTGCCTCCTGTTCCGATTCTCAGAGGACGCCTTCAACACCACCTTCATCTCAACCATCGGTGAGGGAGGGGCGACGGCCCGGGACGGGGGGCGAGAATTGGGGGGCGGGTACGAGGGAACCAGGGAGAGGGCGGGGGCGTTTGGGAGCCCGGGAGAGGAGACCCCGGGGACTGCGGGGCGGCTGGGGCAGTGAGAGAGGGCGAAGGCGTGAGGGAGAGGGGCGGGCAGGGACGTGAGGCTGAGGGTGAAGGGGGAACTTGGGGGCAAGGGAACGGGAAGGGGAACAGAGGAACAAGGACTAGGGGTATTGGAAAACGAGAGGGTTCGGGGGCTAACAGGGAGGGGTCTCGAGGGACAAAGTGAGGGGGACACAGGAAATCTCATGGAGAGAGAGAAGAGGCTAGTGGATATGAAACTGGATTAAAAGGCAGGAAAGAGGAAGGAAATGTGAAGGGGGAAACGAAGGGTTGGGGGAATGAGAGGGACATGAAGTAAAGGGACAGAGGACACAAGGGACGAGAGAGGCGAGAACCAGGCGATCGGGTAACTGAGGGGAATGAGTGATCAGGAGGTAAGGAAAGAGGGGACACTGGCCACAAGAGGTCTGGACAGAGATGCCGAAGCAGGGGCAGAAGAAAATTGCAGGTGGGAGAAGAGTTCAGAGGACCAGAGGGCGGAACGAGGATACTTGGTGGAGAAAGTAAAGAAGAGCTGGGTGTGAGATAGAAAGGGAAAGAGGAAGCAGCGTATGTAGTAAAGGGAGGTTGAGCGGAGAAGACAGAGAAGATGGAAAAGGGAGAGGAAATGGAAAGTAGTGGGGTGAAGGACTTGCTTCAGTAACTGGGAGCACTGGTTACCATTTCTTCCTTACTTCCTCTGGATCAAATGCAGAAGAAGCAAAAAGTGACTAATAATGGAATTATGTCTATGTATTGTTAATTTGTTCCATGAGCGTTAATGCATGTTAAGAGAATTGGTGACTTTTGGGAATGATGTGGTCAGGAAAATACAGTTTACTCCTTTACTACCGTCTCCTGAGAAGCAACACCTCAATATTTTAAGTTTTGGGGCTTGAATGTTTAATAACTTAGCCAAGAAACTGATATTACATCCTTCCTGCATCCCTGTATATTTTGCTTTGGTTCTAATTACTACTTGTTAAATGAATCACAACATGTGATATATCTCCCAATTACTTCCAACTGATTCAGGAGTTTTTTCTAATCTGGGCTAGGAGCTGTCCTTCCTACTTTTGTACTGGAAGACATTGTGTTCAGGTAACAAGATCTCTAACTTACCATAAACTGAAGAGCCAAAGTTGATTTTAAGCTACCTTATAAGTGACCTTAACATCATTTCCCTTGTTAAATAGTTGCAGTTAATTAAGTACCTTAAGAATTTCAGCTTTTGGTTGTCCAGGTGATGTTTCTGGTTGCTAATAGTAGCTTATTTAGCCATCTTTCAAATGGTTCTTACAACAGATTTTACCATGACTTTCTGGGTTGGGAAATAATAGGGAGCTAATGCTTTGGTACCAAGTGTGTTTAAATGTTTGTGTATTTCAAGGATAATTTATTTTTTTGTAAAAAAAATGAATATTTGAGTATAGAGCATGCTTTAAGTATTAGAAAAGGTTGTGGTTTGTTTGTTCGTTCTGGCCTCTTTCATACAGATTGGATGATCTAAAACCTCCTGGGTGTTATGATGTCTGAGCTTAGGGAAGTTTGAGTTGCAAGTTCTTGGCAGTCTGTCTTGAGTGGGACTTTTTCTTTTCTGAGGAAGCAGATTTTAAATGTCATCTCTCAAGTGTATCCCTAAAAGATTTGGTGGGAGCTGGTACAGCAACTACAGGGCATTAATTTTTGACACTGATACTAACTTCAAAACCTCGACTAACTCTTTGTTGTTGAATGCATACTGTAGTGCAGATGGTAAAGGATGATGTCTAACAAGTTGAGTGCGTGGCCTTTTGTCCATTCTATACGTGACCCTCCCAGAAAGTATCTCCTGCCTTGAAAGTGAGTGAGTCTCTCTCTTGCTGTCTCTCTTAAGCTCCTTGAATGACTTTTGCTTGTTTGTACTTTTTTATTAGTTTTCTCTTTTTCCCTTAATTTTTGTCCCACATTTTCATGTAAGGGTTTCTGCTTCCTTTTAAAATAGTAGCTCTTAAAAATCACTTTTCGGCTGGGTGCGGTGGCTCA
>NW_012147634.1:4814136-4820905 GCF_000956105.1 Propithecus coquereli | reverse complement strand
TGAGCCACCGCGCCCGGCCCCAAATTGTTTCTTGAAGTACCTAGGTGTGTAAGTTCCTGGGCTCTTCTGACTTGGTTTTGTCAAGGTCTGCCACAGCATAGCTGATAAAACTTGATAAGCTCTATCTACTTCATGGAAAAGATCCATTTCTTAATGCTTGGGGTTTGTGTGTGTGTGTTTTGGTAGATGTGTATGTGTGTTGGTTTCTTGCCATGAAGACACATTTTTAAGTCTTAATTTTGCTTCGTCAAGGTTTTAGTAGTTTTTAAAAATGTGAATCTGCCATCCTCACACACCGTTTTGATAGGGATTCTGTCATCATGAAAGGAAGGAGACAATTAGTCGTTTTGATTCCATATATAGTTGTCTCACAGATACTTTGTTCTTCTCACTTCTCTAAGGTCTCCTTATCTTCTCTGATGTCCCGGGTCCCCTCATTTCCTTTCTGTTCTTTGGAGTGGTGAAAGGTAGATTTTCTTTCATCTGACTTAGTGGGGATTTTCCAGTATATCAATTAGGTAATATTTGTTAACTGTGGAGTAAGGATGTTTTATCCGTTTGAAATTATTGGCCCAGTGCATAGGACCAACTAGTCTTTCAGTTCAAATGTCTGAAATTGAAAATTTTTTGAGTGGCTCCAAAAAAATTCTTATATAATCATAATTTTTTGTTTGTTTGTTTGCTTTTTTTGTTTTTGAGGCAGGGTCCCACTCTGTTGCCTGGGCTAGAGTGCAGTGGTGTCATCATATCTCACTGCAGTCTCAAACTCCTGGGCTCAGATGATCTTCCTGCCACAGCCTCCAGAGTAGCTGGGACTACAGGTGCATGCTATCATGCCTGGCTAATTTTTCTATTTTTTGTATAGATGGGGTCTTGCTCTGTTGCTCAGGCTAGTCTCAAACTCCTGGCATCAAGCAGTCCTCCCACCTCGGCCTCCCAAAGTGTTAGGACTACAGGCATGAGCCACCATGCCCAGCCCATATTCATAATTAACATTTAATTAAATGCTATAAAATGTAACAAATGTAATAAAATGTAACAACTAGGAATGGTAACACAGTTATCTATATATTATAGTCCAATGGGATGTAGATGCATTTCAATATTGATACGAGGGCAGACCAATATCTTGAAGTGACCCTGTACTGAACAAGGTGCTGGTAGAACAAAAAGAGATAATCCAGCCGTGACCTCTGACAGGACAATCTGAGCTTCTTCCCTTTGCCATCTCTCCCCTGCCCTGCCCCCTCTTCCTGTTAGGTATTTCCTGAGTGGTTTCATTATTTAGTATAGTCATAGTTTAACAGCACAAAAAGTCTTAGAAATTATCTACCTTATTCCCCGTGCCAATTTTATAAATGAGAAAATAAAGGTTTAGTCGACACCCTCAAAATCACACGGCTGATAATAGCAGATCCTCTAGTGAAATCCCAAATCCAAGTCTGTGTCACTTTTCACAATTGAGCTGCTGCTATTTGTGATTGATATGATCATCTCAATAAATTCAAGTCACCACCTTTTCCAGGAAGGAATTAGATTTTGCACATATGTCTTTATGTGAGGAAAGTTAAGACATTTTCACTTTGGTTAGCCAAGTCTGTTCAGGGAAATAGTAAATGTTAATATAATGACTCAGAGTCCTATTGGAGTTTATGCTGAGATAACTCTCAGCACAGAGCTGTCCTTTGCCCTTTCTTTCTGTGTGTGTAGTTTCAGGTTAGGATATCAAAGTTCATACATCCTGTCATTAAAATTTCTTTCTTGTGCAAGATAACTAATGAAATCATATTAATCGTGGCATGTTGGTAATTGTTGCAGCTTAGTCTCATCAGAGCACTTGTAGATGTTTTATTGTGTAGCATTGCATATTTTTCTTAGTTTCGCTTTCCTTAAAATCTGGGGTTAGCACACTATAGCCCATGGACTAGCTGTGGCTTGCAGCCTGTTTTTGTGCAGTTCACAGGCTAAAAATGGTTTTCACATTTTTTTTAAAAGCTTATTAAAAAATAAAACAAAACAACAAAGAATATGCATCAGAGACCATATGTGTCCCACAAAACTTAAAAATATTTACTAACTGGTCCTTTGTAGGAAAAGTTTGCTGACCCTTGTTTAAAATTAAAAACTGTTTTTGATTGGTAGTATTTCAAAGCTTTTATCAAGACTTATTGACTGAAAAACAAACTTTGTCATATTTACATTTTTATCCAAGATGATATCAACATTTGGCAGAGCATAATCCAGATATGTAGAGCAAGTTGATTTTCATTTTCATAGTTGTTTTCCTTGGTTTCAACTTCTCAAACAAAAATATGCAAGGAACATGCAAGTTCAAATTGAACATTTTGTACATAAAGCTTTATTTTAATGTCATTGTGTTCTTTCAGAGCTGGCAGTAGACTTCCTATCTAAGTGATAGCTTGGATAACAAGACTAATTCATAAAAAGTAGAATTAAATACTTGCTCATAAAGGGTTAAACTCGTCTCCTCAAAAAATGTCCTAGTGAATCAAAAAGCCTTTCTACAAATTAAGGATGGGTGTGGGGAAACTGAGTCTTGGTTACAAATATGGAGCTGTCTTAAGAATAAGTGTACTTTAATGATGAACTTCACCAGCTGTTCTGCAGGCAGCAAGTCAGGGAGGAGGTTCTCTTGGCAACAGCAGCAAGATTGTTTGGATCCACTGAGAAAGCTGGAGAGAAATAGGTTTGGATATTGTTTTACAGGGAAATAAGTCTAGTCTTTGAAGACAAGGAAAAATTTACCCGTTGATTTTTGAATTGAATCTGATAACTGAATCTCTGAAAAGAACCATTGAGCACTAAAGTGGAAGACCAGGGAGCTGCTGGCATGGCCGGAGGCTGGCTCTAGCGCAGGTCTGTCTGCCTGCCTGCGCTCAGCTCTCTTCTGGGGATCAGCTCTCCTGTGTGTTAGAATTGTTACTTGGGAAAATTTTGCAGGAAAGAGTTTTCATAGCAGAATGAGAAGAGGGTTGGCGTAGGAATGGGGAAAAAGATTTAAGTGGCCAGTAATGTCGTAGAATGTATCACTGAGCTTCTGAAATGCAAATAGCCATGGAATCATAAAAAGGGAAATTCAGGGTAAAATTATAGACCATTACTGCCTAGGTCAGGGATTGCAAACTCACATGGGTCGGGTGGGAACCATGAGTAGGGGGAGTGGGCCTAGAATGGGAGATGGTGGGCAGTAGGCAAACCAGGCAGTATGTTTATTTCCTAAGAGAATGGCTGCTTTTCAGCTGCAGCTTTACTATTGCCATGATGGAAAAGCATCATATATTTCAAGATTTGCTGAAAATTTATTGTAAAAACCCCAAATTATGGGCAATTCATAAAAAACAAAACAAACAAAAAACAGTGTGAGGACCATTACAATAAGGGCCAAATAGATGTCTGTGAGCTAGGTGAGGTTTGTAAGCCATCAGTTTGCAAAGCAGGCATGATGGTCAAGGATGTATGGTGGTTACAGTACTGTAAAATGGATCCTTTATCAGAGCTGAGGTTTGCACAAAAAAGCCTTAAATTATTTTCATTTTCCAAGCAGATGAAGTGAACTGGTTCATGTTTGGTGTTAGGGATATAACATGTTGAATTCAGAGAATTGGGCATCTGCTGCTCCTAGCTTTGTGGTCTTTGGTGAATCAGATATCCTAGGATCTCAGTTTCTTTAGCTGTAACACAGTGTAATGATCCTGAACCTGCCTTTGAGGGTTGCTATGAGTTCCCTAAGGCAGGAATCAAGTCTTATTCACCTTTTGAATCTCCAAGTCCTATATTAAATGACTACTCAACTGGATGAATGAATAGATAGGCGGATGAATTGTGAAAACACTATATGAGCTGTAAAGCATTGCGTGAATTTATTATCTTTCATATTATTATAGAATTATGTGATATCTGAGTTAAGATCAAAAGTGTTTAATTTGAATTCTTAACACAAAAATGGTATTTCCCCTAGGACAAAACACTGTATATCTTTCTATAATCAGTTTTAAAAGGTTGTTTTAGAATATCAAAGATATTTCACTCATCTTTCAGTCTCCATAATAAGCTGTTTTAACACCCTGCTTCCAACCCCCTACTAACATAAATACCAAATAGAAAATGAGTGAAATCACTGGGTTTGCATTAGAAGAGCCATTTCAGCTTTGTCTCTGCCCATTAGCTTCAAACAATGCAACAGATGCCTGTTAACAGTTTCAGGCCCATTTTTAATTAGCAGATGGAGCTGTATTTGTGTCTGTGTTCTGCCTGGCACTCTTTGAGTGACAGGGTAGTGAGTGGATTGGAGCTGAACTGGGCATTTGGGTTGAATGAAGCCAAATTCTGTTTTTTAAAAGATGTACGTAAACATTTTTATATAGACTACTTGTGCAACTTACTGGAACAGCATATGTCTAGAGGAAAACTAATGTTTATGGTTATGTTTTCTCCCCTTACTACAGAAAAAAAATTACCACTTTATAGTTTCAAGGACAGTTTTACTTTAGTCTTGAAACTGTCACAAAGTGGCTTTCTTTAAAGAACCAATATTTTGGCATGGTATGTTGAGGAATACACAAAGCTGGGATGAAAAATGCCAATACTGATGATTGGTAGTGGCTACCTGGAATGCCGTGTTCTGTAGAGTTCTGAGGTCCCATGTGAGCTCAGCAAGACTGAGAGCTGTGATGGATTCCTAATGTCTGCCAAGGCCAATGCCAGGGAGAGGGAGGGTGACAACTTCCTACACATACGCTGTCTTCTAAAGTGAATAGGTAGCTATTTGCTGTCTGACATGTTGTGGCTACATTTCAGTATTAATGCAATTATTAGTGAATAATTATTGAATATATTGTGTCTATAGATATGTCCTTTTCTTATGTTCAGTTTTGTGTTTTGGGGTTTTTCTTATTTCGAGTTGAATTAATAAGAACCTGAAAGTCCCCCACCTCCCACCCACGCAGCCTCCCTTCTCACTCCTCCCATACACACATACAAAATGTAAAAAAAAAAAAGAACCTGAAAGGAAGTAGATATTGGGTTGTCTTTCTCAGGACTTCCTTTGGGAAACCAAATAAAGTAGTGGGAACAATTTGGAAACAGTTCTCCACAGCAGCCCTGTTAGCTCTGAAGTATGTTCTTACTGCTCTACCTGTAGCATTTAGTCTCAGTTTAATTAGGTGCTTTGGTAATTTACCTGTTGCTGAACCTTTGGATATTTTCCAGGGAGCTCTCATCTTCCTCAGCCCAGAATTTTAATTCTTGGCTCCTTGGCTAAATGCCAAAGCTCTACATGTCATTATGTTTATAAAATCTAGGCTTGCTGTCACTAAGGTAGTCTGGACGACAGTGGTACTTGTAGTCTCATGACAGCACTGCAGGATTTCAAAGCACTAAAAGCTGGGTTAGGTATGAATGCCACTTCATCATGATAAAACCAACCACAGAGCTATTAAGCAATGTGCAGGATTGCGCAGCCTTGTGCTGGCAAAGCTGGGCCTGGCAAAGCTTCCCACATCGCATTATAATTTTGCATATTTTGGCAAAGAACTTGGCAGTAATTATAATAAGTCATAGATTTTTTCCTGATGTATAAGGTAGAAGGACAAACTCTGAAGATGTATAATCAAGTTCTGATGTGAAATATAGGGTGATCTATTTAAAAGTTGAATTGTAAGTTTGTTTTTTATGCAATATTTCTTTATCTGGAATACGTATTGCAAAATACTCTATAATCTCCTCATACACACACATGTGCACAAATACACAAAATCCATTACAAGGAAAAGAGTTTGCATTGCGAGATGTCAATGACTAACCCTACCGTAATTTGTTTATTGCTTATGAATTTGTATGGGATAGCTGTTTATGGTTTCGACAGGAATTTTTTTACTTTTTCTCTTCTAAAGATTTCTGAATAAGGCCGGGCATGGTGGCTCACGCCTGTAATCCTAGCTCTCTGGGAGGCCGAGGCGGGCGGATTGTTTGAGCTCAGGAGTTCGAAACCAGCCTGAGCAAGAGCGAGACCCCGTCTCTACTAAAAAAAAAAATAGAAAGAAATTATTGGACAACTAAAAATATATAGAAAAAACTAGCCAGGCATGTTGGCGCATGCCTGTAGTCCCAGCTACTCAGGAGGCAGGAGGATCGCTTGAGCCCAGGAGTTTGAGGTTGCTGTGAGCTAGGCTGACGCCACGGCACTCACTCTAGCCCAGGCAAAAGAGTGAGACTCTGTCTCAAAAAAAAAAAAAAAATTACTTTTCATTCTGAAGGATTAGAATCTTTCTTGAATGGATCTTTAAAAAATGATTGAAATGAGGTTTTTTTGGAGGGTTGCAACTATTAAGGCATGAAAACCAGTGTCCTGAAACAGAATAGGTGGTAGACATTAAGGGGGGTGAATCTCATGTGAAATCTTCGTCTTTATATTTTCTGTGTGGTGTCTGTGGTAGAAAGAGGCCGTGAGCTGTGTCTTCAGTTGATATGGAGGAGGGGAAATCCCATGCCTCTTTTTTAGCCCCAGAGCTCCAACAGGAAGTGGTAGTACACTGCCTTCAAATAGCAGAAGAATTTGTGTACCTGAAACCTAATGCTTCGCAGTTGAAATTAAGCTGGGAAAATAAAATGAATGTTAAGACCATTCTAGTGAAAAGTTCCGCAGACCCACAGACTCTTTACTGACTACAAACCTAGACTTGGGGTGTTCACATCTCTAACAGCCACTCCCCCTAAGCCCCTCTCCCCATCCTCAGGTGATCTGAAATTA
>NW_012147634.1:4781948-4801056 GCF_000956105.1 Propithecus coquereli | reverse complement strand
AAAAAAAAAAAAAAAAGATCTCTGAATAAAATCTTGATACAGCATAGAAAACAATTCTTTATTGAGAGTTAACTGTTCCATTTTTGGTATGACTCAGACCACTTTCTCATTTCACTGCCCATTAGCCCCTCACTCATACCAAGATTTGGGGAGAGAGGATTGTGTTGGGAAGAAAGGATTGGGTTGGGAAGCAAAGAATGAAAACCACATCCTCCCCCCACCCCCATCAGTTTCTTTGGCTGCCTGTTCAGTCTCTCTTGCTCTTGTTAGCAGTTGCAGTGAACTGAGTGAGAATGAGTTGAAATAACTGCATAAAATAGTTTGAGAATTAATAGTGACCTTTGACTGCTATTGCTCTCTTATATTATTTAGAACTTCACATAATAAGAAATTGGTGCTTGTCTCAGTCACAGCCAGTAATGAACAGTGATGCACAGACCAGATGTTTGTCCACAAACAAAATCATTTGAGTTATTGCATTTCCTATTTTATCAACATACATAATTTTGAAACTATGAAAAATTTGGGGGAAAGGTGAAATAATTTCTTTTACACATACAAAATTTCATTATAATTAAGTTTAAAAACATTCATATATCATATTATCAGAGGTATGTCTCTATCTTGGCCCTTCAGCCTTCAATTGATAAACATCATTAATTACATTTTCAACTTATGCTGTGAGCTCATGATATGATTTATCACATTTTTTGTTAAAATCATCTTTCAATTATTGTAAAATAAAGTATGTGGCATACTGTGAAAACAGTTGTTGCATGCTTCCAATCACTCGTGGCACAAGCCCTGCCTGGAGACTTAAGACTGGCCTGTTGTCTCATCATGAAAGGCGAGTGCAGGCTTCGATGGTCTTCAGACTCTCTTCTGGCTGCAGTGTTCTGTGAGTCTATGAAATCAGTGTCTGTAAAGAAAAAGGGTTTGTCTTTTTTGTTCTGTTAATGATTGTGGGCTAGGGTTCTTTGCGCTGGTGGACACTAGTATTTTGATGACGTGGAGACAGAAGGAAGAAGTAGTAGCATTAGTTAATTCAAACAAGCCTGTGTTAATCTTGTAAACTGATTAAAATTTTTGTTGTACTAAAGAGACTGCCTAATGTTTTTGAATACTGCCCTTTAAAATGCTTTGGTTTGAGTAATAAAGCTAAATGTCACCAGAAAAATAACTACTTAGAAGTTGTAAAAATATTTCTTTGAGATGTATAAAGCATTTTCAAATATTCTCATTTTCTTCCCACAAAACATGGTGAAGTAGATGAAAAATAATTTAAAGTAATAGGAAGCCTTTTGCTGGTGCTAAATTTCCATTTGACAGATGATAGGCCTGAGGCCCAGAGGCACTACAATTCCCTGAGGTCACATGTAACCTGACATTGAACATCATTTTCTGATTTCAAGTCTTTTTTCTCTTACACCTCATCTGCCTTCAATTCTTTTGCCATGAAAAGACACTGATGGTTTGGCATACAACCTGGCCATAGTCATCATTTTGGGCCATCACATTTGGCCCTTGATTAGCCATTTGCTTTTGGGTTAAAAAGGAGTACAGCTGAGGGTGGGGTGAGATATGAACTAGTTCTCCAAGAACCCCTTTTCTCCTTGCCTGTGTAGTTGGGTGGGGGAACTGTAGTGATTAGTCAGTCAACTACTCATGCCAAACATTGACATTATCATTTTCACTAAATTCACTCATTCAGTCAATAACATTTTTTTAGTCTGCAAAATTTTGAGGGGGGAAACAGTTGAGTATCCAGGCAATTTTAACACAGTGATGAAAAGGGCTACAAAGGGATAAATATAAAATGTTACAAAAACATGCAGAGGAGAGGTTGGGGAAAGCTTCTAGGAGGGAACTATATCTCAGCTCAAATCAGAACCCAAGGGGGGAATTAGTTGGGTAGGATGAAAGAGTAAGGAGGGAGGGCTCTCCAGGCAAAGCACTCTTGCAGATGGCAGAGACAGCACAGCCCTCTGGAGGACCTCAGACGTCCTGTTTGGCTGAAGCCTCAGGTGAAGTGGGGGATGTGACAAGAAGGGAAGTTGAAGGGTGATTAGAGAGCAGACTATAAAGGGCGTCTAAACCTTGTTCAAGAGTCTGGACTTTATGCTGGGAGCAGTAGGGAACCACTGAAGGATCTTAAATGGGGAGACCAAGTAGGAGGTTAGAAACAACATCAGGCCAGGTGCGGTGGCTCAAGCTTGTAATCTTAGCACTTTGGGAGGCCAAGGTGGGAGGATTGCTTGAGGTCAGGAGTTCAAGACCAGCCTGGGCAACATAGCAAGACCCCATCTCTAAAAAAAAAAAATAGAAAAATTAGTCAGGCATGGTGATACGTGCCTGTATTTCTCAGCTACTTGGGAGGCTGAGGCAGGAGGATCACTTGAGCCCAGGACTTTGAGGTTGCAGTGAGCTATGATCATGCCACTGCCTTCATGCCCAGGCAACAAAGTGCAAAGTGAGCCCATCTCCAAAAACAAACAAACAAAAAAAATCCCTCAAAATAAAAGAAGACAATATCAGTTGCCCCTTCCCTGCACTTGTACTTTTACAAAGTACTTTCACTTACATTACTTTATGTAAACTCCTCAATAATCATAAAGTGAAAAGATTATGCAAAGCTCGAGAAGGTGATTGATTTAATCAAGCAAGTAAGTAGGTAGGGGAGCCAAGATATGAGCCCCCCACTTCAGTTCTGAACAGCACTCTGTCTACAACAACCTGTTCCTCTCAGAATGGGTGCTGGAGTTTTCCACAGGGCTCAGTGGGTTGGGCACTTAGCCATAGGACCAGTCCCTTTCAGTGGTCTGTAAGAACTGTTTAAACTGACCAACAAAACCTTGAGAAGTGTGTTGAGTGGGAAGATGAAATCAACCTCTCCTTGGACAAGCCCCAGTAATAGCTAATGCAAACATGCATCGAATTGCCTGTTGGCCCCAGGAGGTCAGTGGACTTGTGGTTTCGGGTTGTCTGCTGGCCTCTAACCCAGTCCCTTAGGAAGCAATCAAATATGTGCACCACAGAACAGGGGCAGGAGGGAATGGAGTTTAATTAAAAATCTGACTCTTTTGTGAGAAGGAAACTAATTATATCAGAAATCTCAGCATTGTCTCTCCACGTGGGGCTGTTGGTTTGTTATGATTTTATGTTTTTGGCCTTAGATGTAATGTGCTAGGAACAGCTACCTTAATCGTGAGCTTCCTTCCTTTGGCAAGTTAAGTTTAAACCTCACGCTAGCCTGTTTTTTTTGATTTTTTTTTTTGAGGGTGAAATTATATCTACTGTAGCTTTTGTTTGTGAAAACCCTGTTTAGCAAAGTTTTCCTCGGAGACACAGTGGCATTGTAGACTAGACTAACACCTGATTTGTTAAGTCTCCATAATGCCACCGTGAGCCAGAAAGCAGAGAAGCCCGAGAAGCAAAATCTGATGTAACAAAATCCACTTGCTAAAACTCCTGAACTGGCCTCATAGGGAAGTCTCTGGGCCTTCACTTAGCCTTTGTATTGTTGATTTATATGGCGGTCATCAGTTTCTCTCTGCCCCTAAAAGATTAGAAACAGGGCTGACGGCCTCCTAGAGGCAGGCTACCAGCATCTGAGAGGAACAAGCGGTAGCGTGGTCCTGTGGAAATGACATTCATTATATGACCTCAGGCAAGTCAACAGTAAACTTCCTGGGCTTCTGTTTCTTCTTGTGTAAAAAGGGAATGTTGTGCTTAGATACACTCTAAAGTCCCTTTTAAAACTCTGGCCCCAAGTTAGAACCAGTGGACTCACTGAGAAAATGGAAAAAGTAGACATAAGAACTCAAAATAATGGTGTAGATAAAAGAACTTGGCTTTTCAGACAAAACTCCAAAGTTCAAATCCTGATTCTACTATTTGAGAACCTTGGACAAATTATTTAACCATTTCCTTTATTGTTAAAAGAAAGATAGTAACTCCCTAACAGGATTTTTTTTTTTAATTTTGAGAATTAAATGCGTTATTATGTGTATAATGTGTTCAGCACATGGGAAGCACCAAAAAAGGTGTGTTTATGTGTGAATGAGCGTGAATGAAATGAGTCCCCAGTTCACTGAGGGTAGGTCCAGACAGGTATAAGAACCTTGGTAATCCTTGGGGGCTTCATTGTTATAGCACTTGCTTTTTTTTTTTTCTTTTCTTTTTTCTTTTGTTTTGAGACAGGGTCTCTCTCAGTCACCCCGGCTAGAGTGCCGTGGCATCATCATAGCTCACTGCAGCCTCAAACTCTAGGCTCAACTGACCCTTCTGCTTCAGCCTCCCGAGTAGCTGGGACCACAGGTGCATGCCACTGTGCCTGGCTGATTTTTCTATTTTTTGTAGAGATAGGGTCTCGCCCTTGCTCAGGCTAGTCTGGAACTCCTTATCTCAAGCGATTCTCCCACCTCAGCCTCCCAGAGTAACTAGGATTACAGGTGTAAGCCACCACTCAGCCAGCACTTGGGCTTTTAATAAGAGCTAATATTTATTGAGTGCTTACTGTATACCAAGTACTGTTCTAAGCATTAACATTATTCGTGGATTGACCCATTTAATTCTCACAGCATCATCTTAATTGTGTTCTGTTATTATCCCCATTTTCCAAATGACCTAATTGAGGCACAGAATGGTTAATAACTTCTCAATGTTGCATAGCTGGTAAATTGGGAACCAGACTCGATTTGAACCTGGGCATTATGGTTCCACAGACTGTGTTTTTAACCACTGTGTTTTTTTCCGCCCCAATGGTGACTCAGAAATTTTTTTTAAAAAAAGGTTCATTATCTTCAGGGAGGCGGTATGGTCTAGGGTGAACCGTAGGCCTCTCCTTACTGACCTCACCAAGTTCTTTGGCCAGCTTGGTCTCAGAGGAGGATTGTTGTGAGGCAGTTTAATGTGGAAATGGAGTAAAGCATTTAGCACAGGGCCTAGCACACAGTCAGGCTCAGTAAATGGTGAGGGTTTATGTTTTATGCAGGTAACTTAAGAGGGACCTGTTAGAATGAGTTTCAAAAAAAACATAAATGGGAATATTTTGGTTACTTAATGGAATATGCTTCAGTTTAGAAAATTAGTTGTTAAGAAAGTTTAGGACTACATGTGTTTTATAAAACTAGAATTAGAAATATTTATCTTTAAATAGGTGATTGTCCCTTATATTGTCCCTTACTCCCAGCTGGAGTAAAGAGGTAAGAAGGCGTTGAAAAGCAGCCCTTGACCTCAGGTGCAGCATGTCAGCGTAACATAAGAAGCAAGTTCTTCTTGGCCTTCCAACTTCTGCATACTCTTGGGGCATCTTGAATTCCTACTTTGGGTGAAAACATAAACAAAAAACAGTGTAGAATGCCCTGTCTAGAAGGGACAAATGTTTCAATTTAAATATTCTAGCTCAATGCCCTCTGTTAGGGCCCTGAATTTTAAGTGCAGTGAGTTTCTAAGTGAAGTCTCCTGAATTTTAATGAGTTTGTCTGCATACATGAATTTGAACAATACATTAAATCTTGAAACACCATAGCTGATTTTAATGGAGTAAATTACCCAACTTGAAAGTTAGTTAATAGGTTTTTCTTTACTTATCAAGATGATGATACTTTAATCTCAAAAAAGTCATTAATCATGCTTTTACAATATCAATATATGCTATTAATTTCTTTTCAATCATTAAACTGTTTCACCAAGAAAATTAGGAAAATTAATGTGTCAATGTGAGCATAAAACATGATTTTTCCCCTTTAACACTTTTTCCCCTTGTGATATTTAGTACATAATGATTACATGTACCTGGTAGGCATAAAGCCCAAATTGGGTTTGGTTTTGTACAGTATTTGTTTTGGACCAGGAAGGTGAGGTGAGGGCTTAAAAGTGTTTTTAAACATAAAAGAAATATATATGCAAGGACGGTACAAGAGTTGGTTAGGGACAAGGTCATGAAGGGCTTCCAGGGCAGTGTAAGAAGGATAGATTTTTCTTCTGACTGTAGTTGAAAGGGTTACATGCAGGGAAGTGACACATTTGATTTATAATTTTAAAAGCTGTAGTGGTTTTAAGAGAGTTCATTTTGGAGTGTAACGGCACTGAAAAACCATGCCATGGGACTCTCTGGTCCAGTCCACTCCCTAAAAGTTTGATACATCCAGAAAAGTATCTTGTTAAAAATGTTCAGGTAGAGAGAGTTTTACTTTCTAATGAAGCATAAAGATTTGTGATGGTGAGTTCAGTTAATGGGCAGTACCAAGCAATGACATGTGCCAAAATGGTAGCACAGGACGTGCCACACCTGAGTGGAACCTCCTAAAGGACAGGAACTGTGACTTGCCTCTTCAGAGTGCATTTATCTGGTGCTCAGGCACACAGTACCTCTTTGTGGAAAATGAACTAATACCATGTATTTCCTTCTGAGGAGTGGATCTTGGGCTCCTGCAATAGTGATATCTCATCCACTAACACATAAGCTTCAAAAGATGTGTAATTATCACCTATTATTGCTTATGGTCTTTTTCTGGATGTGAGAGCAATAAAATCAACCTGTTTATTTTCTTTCCCAGAGTATTTATGTCTAGTAATAAATGCCTGCTAACTTCATTTATGCCCATGCGTAGATGCACTGTTCCTGGCATGTAGAAGCCCCTCAGTAAATATTTGTTAAGTGATTATACACTCAACAGCTGATGGCAATCTTTTTAAGTCCCAGCTGTTCGTATCTCACTAAAATCACAGCAAATCACTTCCCTCTCCTCTCAATTTACTGAAAAGACCCCCTACCCCCTAACAAGTCCTTCCTCAACATCCTTTCTTACCATCTCTAATTTCTGGGTATTCTCACCTTCCCTCATCTTCTTTGCCCTTGTCTCTGAGGAGCAAGTGCTAACCTGTTGGTTGATGTTCTTGGTGTAATACTTTCCCATTCTCCTAGGAGCCAGCTCTAGCAATCATTCCCCTCCTCTCCTCCATCTTCTGACTTCTCTGTCTCATTCTCTATTGGCCCTTTCTGCTCTGCTTTCAACCTTGTTGAAATCACCCCCATTCTAATAAGGAGATCCTGTAAACTCACTACTTCAAGTCACCCATCTCCCCATCTCCATTCCTTTGTTGTTTAACTTCTTGAAAGAGAGAAGTCTTGTCACCTACACTTATCTACCATCTCCTCACTCGTTAACCCCTCGAAATCCTGCTGCACCCCCTTCAAAACTGCACTTGGGTCATCGTGGCCTCCTCACTGAACAACAGTCCAGTGGCCCTTTCTCAGTCTTCATCCTCCTTGGTCTCCCTGCAGCATTTGGTACTGTTTATTATCTGCTCCTTGAAACTCGTTCTTCATCAGCTTCCAGGAATTGTCTGCTCCAATATACTTCCTACTCTTCTAATTGTGCCTTCTGTTTCCACTGGTAGTCTCATTTTGCCTTTTAATGAAAGTCATTTCCTGGTGTCTGTTCTCTGTTTTCCTTTTTTCCCTTTTGGAAATTACGCACTTTAATACAATTTGTAATTACACCCATCTGTGTGATTATTACATTAACGCCTGTCTCTCCTGCCAGATTGTAAACTCCATGAGTGCAGGTACCAGATCTGTTGTGGTTCTTCGCTGGGTCCCTAGCCCCTAGAACAGTGCTCGGCATGTAGTAAGCTATCAGAAATCCCCACGTGGTGATGGAGGTAAGCTTGTCCCCTTCCACGTATGACTCCCCAACTCTCTATCTCATTATATCCCCAGCCTCTCTGACTCCTCCATCCCACCCCGCAGTGAATTCATTCCTCTTATGTGGTACCTTTCATGAATTTTCACGTATCTGTTAACACTGCCATACTTTTTTTTTTCAGTTATCTAGGCTCAAAACTTGGAAGTCATCTTTGACTCTCTCCTTTTCCTCAATCCCTACATACACTTTGTTGCCAAGTCCTTTATTTCTTTCTTCTACCACCCAGTTTAGGCCTCAACACCTCTCACCTGGACTTTGCAATGTCCTTCGAAGTGGCCTGAGCACTTCCAGTCTCACTCAGGCAGCATCTCCCCTCCCCCATTCCATCCTACACACTCCAAGCAAATTAGTTTTAGAGCATAGCTCTGATTATCGTATTAATCCCTTACCCCTCCTCTTCAAAGTTTTATTTTTTATTTTGCCCAGTGGAATACATCATCCCCAGCCTATTGCTCCAAACTCCCCCTGGTGCGGCTTCAGCTGCATCTCCTCCTGTTCCTTATAGGACTCCTAAACCCTAACTCAGGGACCCTGAAACCTGTAATGAATGGGCTGTGGCCACCTTTTCACCTGATCAGTGTGAGGTTACTAGTGGCCCTTACATGAGAAAAAAATGCCATTTTAAAGTCTTTAATGTGCTTCCTACGTTTTTGGAATTAAAATGCTCCTTATAAAATGCTAGTTATAACGGTCATTATTTATCTCACTAGCATTTGCAAAGTAAAAAACTGTTAGAATTCTTGCTGTTTTGTTTCGCTGAGGGAAAAACAGGCTATTTCCAGGTCAGTTTTCTCCCTAAGAAAATTTTATGGAATACACAGTTCCTAGCTTCCAATTTCTTTCATTTCCCCTACCACCACCTATTCCCCCCCCTCCCCGGCAATTTTCCTAATTCATGAAATTAAAAAGTCTAGGAATCTCTGCTATACCCAGAATGGGGGTGGGGGGGTGGTTCCAGGAACATACCTCATTTCTGCCTTTTGACATCCCACCTGTCTTTCCTGATGCTTCTCATATGTCACTTTCTTTATGAGGCTGTATCATAGCCTTCCACCCCCTCAACTCCCCCACTGCGCCTGCTCCAAGATGCTTTCTCTTTCCTCAGGGGTACTCTGTACCCTGTAGTACATACACTTTTAACGACTTTCATTAAAAAGCAAAATGAGACTACCAATGGAAACAGAAGGCACAATTAGAAGAGTAGGAAGTATATTGGATTTGGTCTTTCACATGGCACTTACCATGTTTTTCCTATGTTATAAGTAGAACTATGTTCTTTCTCTACTTCCCCAACTCCCCACTCCCATGATAAATTTCTTTAGGACAGACACTTGTTTTGTCTTTGTGTTCTTTGCATTGCCAGACACTGTACTTGATACATATTTGATACTCGAGAAAACTGTCATTGAACTGAAGTTTCAGGATGATATACTGATGACATAATTTGATGAAGTAAAACTCTCATCTCTTGGGGGAAGGGAACCTTTAAAGGTATACAAGCTTAGACATTTTTTCCCTGATGATTCTGACATTAGACTTACATTTGCTTCCTGAAACATGTTAGGAATGATTGTCCATTTATCTTTTAAAGATAAAATAATCTTAGACTGCAACTCTAGCATCTTAGAGTGGAATTCAGGCCTGCTGTGGTTGTGGTGGTGAAGTCGAGAAATCATATGTTTCATATGGCATTCTTCTGTGCAACCGTTGTTGAAAAGTTGATTTTGATTTCATTTTCACCACAGAGGCCCTGAAAATCTCCTTTTCCCCTCAGGTTAATAGGGCACAATTTCTTTGCCTCTGGCCCTCTCTAGAGCTGTCAGTGCCCTGTGAACATTGGCTTGATCTAGACAATGAGGCTTTCTCTGTTTCTTGGAGAAAGCCATCTTTGTGCTGCATACAGGCCTGTCACTTTTATTCTTCATTAAAAAACGTTTTCTTAATGAATTCAATTTCACTTCTGCTTTGTCTACCTGTACTCTTTCCCCGTAAACCTTTTGTTACTGGGTTTGAATTGTGTAAAAGCAAACCTGGCTGGGAGTTGGGTAGTGCCCTAGCTGGGCCTCCTGGTATGTGTACGAGGCAATCTTCAGTGCTGCCCAAGTACCTTCTACCTCCAGGTTCCTGACCTTCTGTGGAGCATTTTTCAATTTTTTCCCTCCAAAGTACTGAGATCATTTTGGACTTGGGGAGTGTGGCAGGGTTTCTGACGCGGAAGACCCCAAAAGGAGTAGGAAGAGTGTGCTACTGCCTCTTCCATCTTGTCTTTTCTACTGCAAAGGGGGTGGTGGGGGGTGGGAGTGGTGGTGAGTGGTGAAGGCAGTGGTGGTGGTTACAGCTGTGGTCAGCTCTTGGCCTTCTTCTAGGCTGCAGGCTGGTTTTTGTTATGAGTGACTGGTATGCAAATAGAAGATGAGAAACTGAATTGTCTCTTGAAGAGATGAAGGCTTCACATCACACCACAGGCATTTTCTAGCAGCGTGCCTCACAATACTAGGCAGTGTGGTTCTCATTAGCTTTGAAGAGCCAGGGCTCAACTCCACCTGTGAAAACCTCTTTTGCCAAAAAGATACCACTACACAAAGGGAGCCGTCAGAGCCCTTGCAGTATCAAAAGATAAAAAGCAGAAAAAGAGTTCGGAGGAGGATTCAGTGGTTTGGCATGTGTGTCTTATCTGCAAAAGCCCAAATAAAAGTGAAAGATCAACTCTGCTTTTATTAGCTTAAGTATTTTGTGTTAAAAATCTCTTTTGGCTTCCATGGCCTAACTTTTCTTTTTTGACAAGGGAACAAATAATAGAATATCCTTTGTAGATCAGAAGTACAGAAATTACTGAGCTTATGGGGAAATGCTTCACAGATGTTCCTGAAACCACAGCCATAGTGAGTGAATTATTGTTCCTTTCCATGTTAGGAGGTTGGGAGATTACTGTCTCGCTTACTGGGATGTTATAACTGTGTTCCACCCCAGACTGTGTGTGCTCACCATGGCTCTCATGGATAGGCTCATTTAACCCTATTATTTCCTTAACTCTGATGGCCATTTGAATAGGGAAGGATGTTTAAGCAAGACTTTAGAGAGAGCCTCAGTTTGAAATTTCCTTTATAAAGCTCCTTGGTACTGTATTTAGTAAATACTTTAAATGTGTCTAATATCT
The DNA here is from genome assembly GCF_000956105.1 of Propithecus coquereli. Taxonomy (NCBI): domain Eukaryota; kingdom Metazoa; phylum Chordata; class Mammalia; order Primates; family Indriidae; genus Propithecus; species Propithecus coquereli. The sequence goes on along the minus strand of NW_012147634.1, from coordinate 4,790,187 downwards.
TGTTAAAAGTAAAAGTGAGTGTGGTAGAGTTCAAAATTAACTTCCAGTTAAATCCAGTCATGGTTTTGGTGAGTTTTTTTTTGCCAAGCACCACATTTTTGTTAGTACTGTCACATGTTGGCTGACCAGTACATCTGATATCTATCATATCTGCAGGGGAAATGCCCCTCGTTGATCATTCAGCATCTTTCAGAGCTGTCTTCCAGCCGACACATTGCAGTCCTTCCTTCTGAGTTGGTTTAGAAGCATCCTTGGCACATAGCAAGCAGAGCATGCTGAACTAGTTCACAGCAAAAAACAACAATGAAAACTTGATATCCAGATCGTTCTTGGATAGGTCTCCATGTTTATCATTTTTAAACATCTGGGGTTATAAGATAAAGTTGTTAAGGGAGGGATTTCACCAGCACATTTTCTGTTTTGGTTCATGTTCATGTGTGACTCATATTTATTCTAGTCTAACACCATTTTGGTTGAAATTTTTTGTGTACTGGAAAATGTCACTTTCAACAAGGGAGGAGAAATTTTGACTGGGGATCAGAAGGTCAAGATATAGTAGTGATAATTTGGCATCACTTTTGATTCAAGGAAAAAGATACAGAATCCTTACAAAGAAAAGTGATGTATATATGAGTAAGGGAAAGGAAATGTCACTGCTGAGCTTTAATGTGGGAAGGGGGCGGGTCAAGGAAATTATTACAAAATTTTCATACGTGGTGGAGAGATAGCCTCTGGACTTCCCCAGATATTTCCCTATTCCCTAAACAAGCAATAGTGAGTTGCCTTGTGATTATTGTATGAATAGAAAGACACTAGAACTCTTAAACTTGATCTTGAAAGGCCTATCTTCATATATAATCATCCACAGATGTCTATATGTGATTATATATTCCCATAGTGAGGGAATGATAAATGTAAATGAGAACCATGATATAATTTTGCCTTGCTTGCTTGCACATTTGCAGAATATAATTAAAAGCACATGTCACTGTCAGTAGTTAACTATGAGGTTTGTGTTAGGTTTTTATAAGACTTTGGCAAAAACCTAAAGCATGTCCTCCCATGTCAAAGTCCTCCCTCCCTATTCTCTTCCTCCCTTTCTTCCCTCCTTCCCGTGTTTCCTTTTCTTCCCTCCCTCCTCTTTGGAATCAAAGGGGAACTCAGTAAGTTCTTACTGTTCTCTTTTCAAAACTAGGGACAATTTCAACTTGTACACAGATTAAGTTTATTTTCCTATTTCTGCTTCCCTGCTGGTACCTAAAATTGTAACCAAGTTATACTAGATAATTCCTTTCTTCTTCCTTCAAATAAAATCCAATTAGCATAAATGTCTTCTAGGCACTATTTGACTACCAAGAACAGGTAGATATGTGTGGAGGCGAGATGTGGGGAGGGAGGAAGAGGTTAGGATAGGGGAGCAATCATAACGTAGCTTAGGTCAGTTGATAGGTGCTTAGTAAATCATGGACCTCTGTATAGTGCCAGATGCTCAGAAAATCTGTGCTACATAATTTCTTGTTCAAATCTGTTTAGTTACTCTACTTATACCTAAAACTGGAATATGTGCCTCTTTTAAATTCAGTAGGCTGTGCATTTATGACTATAGATGATGCAGCTTTCATTTTAAAAAATAATGCTAAAAGCTTAAGTTGTAAATTTAAGTTGTAATATAGACACTAAAAAAAACCCCGACAAACCCAAAACAAAACAATCTTTCTTCTGGTTTTGGGGAATTCTTACATGAGTTCTTTCCAACTACTTTTGTTTATATGAGTGTTGAAACTTTAAATGAGTAAATTCCGCCTTCCAAATAATTTTCTGTATTTTTCATTTATTCCCATCTCTGTATCTGCTCTCAAAAACAAAACAAAAGTGGCATCTCTCTACCAACTTTGTAAAATGTAGAAATCTCCAGATTTAAAAATTCAAATTGATCATTCCTTTCAAGGGGCTACAGTGTGAGAGGTAAAGGGTCAAAGCAGTTACCCAAGAGCTTAATTTCAGTTTGAAAAAGAATTTACCAGTGGTGTTGAATTCCTTGGCAATGGGTGTGCTCAGTTTGTAACACTTGAGGAAGCTTTTGCTCTGACGGTGGATGAACCAGACCCAGGGCGGATTCTTCTGCCTCCAATTTCATCAGCAGTTCATTTCTCTTTTCTTATGTAACCCTTGAGATACAAGTTTCTGCGTCTGAGAATTCATGTTTCTTATCTTTTACTCCTAACTTAAAAACTGCAAAGAAGCAAAAAATATTTTCTATGGAATACACATGTAGCATTTTTATTGTTTATTAAGGTCTTTAAAATTCAATAGGCTATTTAGAGCTCTTCTGTCCTTGTACCTCCCACCTCATTATCATAGAGTCTGCCATCTCCGTAGGATTCTGTGCTCCTTTCTTCTTCCAGATGCAAGAGATACCTATGGTTGCTATTTGTGAACAAATACCCTATTTGTCCCAAAACACCAGCTGGGGCCCTGGGAATCTGTAAGCTGAAGACATCACTCTTGATAATTCATTCCTGAGGTCCTTATTCCCTCATACCTATCCCTCCTCTACTCTGCGATTTGGCCTTTGCCTTCCTCCTGCTGATCACAGTCTCATTGTGAGGTGTGAGTACTTTCATATTAGATCTTAGTCATTGATGCATTGATTTTATTTTAAAATTCACTTGTATACTTCCATTTTGCTGATTAAAATGTTTTAAAAGTTGTCTTGGAATTTTTTACTTAACTGCTTGGTTTTCAAAGATATTAGGTGAAAAACTGCCTTCTGATCAATATCAAGTTTGTAGAGAGTACGAAGTAGTTTTTATGCTTATGTAAATATTTAACTGATCTAACACTGTATCTTTGTTATATTATATTTCTTTGTAGTCTTTTAAGGAATTGAGAGTCCCTATGTAATATACTTTGCTACTTGTAAAATAGACTATCAAAAGGAAAGTTCTTTCTAGTTTATTTTGAAAAATGACCTAGGTCCTCATAATTTTCATTTTTATTAATTTTATCCAGTCTTATAATAGTCAATTCAATCTTATTTTCACAACCCTTTATTTTTTATGGAAAGTTGAAGTGGAAATTGGCAGAAGATACAGAGGAAAGAGGAACCATATTATATTCGCCCTTAAAAATTTACCCTACCCAAGAGTCCATATGAAAGTCAGCATCTTAGCACCATGTGATGTGTTTCTCTTCTCTATAACATTTTCATATATGTAATCTACTCTGACTTCTCTCTTTTAATGTCCATATAAATGTTTCAGTCCAACTTTTAGATACTGAGTGCCACTGGTTTAAGAGTTTTGACCTGTAAAGTATTCTTCCTTCTTTACTCATCAGATGGTATCAATGCAGTTGTCTCTGCTGCTACCACAAAGGGGGACTTTTCCCTGAGAGAAGTTGGCCTCTGACTAGTTGCACATGGGTTGATTATATCTTTGTTTCTCTTAGTTCCATTGAATCTGATTTTCTCTCATTTCCTTTTTTTTTTTTTTTGAGACAAAGTCTCATTCTGTTGCCTGAGGTAGAGTGTAGTGGTGTCATCATAGCTCACTGTAACCTCAAACTACTAGGCTCATGTGATCCTCCTGCCTCAGCCTCCCAAGTAACTAGGCCTATAGGCATGTGCCATGATACCCAGCTAATTTTTCCATTTTTAGTAGAGATGGGGTCTTGCTCTTGCTCAGGTTGGTCTCAAACTCCTGAGCTCAAGTGGTCCTCCCACCCCAGCCTCTCAGAGTGCCAGGATTACAGGCGTGAGCCACCATGCTCAGTCCTTCATTTCCTTTTATTATCTGAGCTCATGGTAGTTCCCTTCATCTTTAAAAAGAATAATCAGGCTCCTCATCAGAGAAGACATATATAATCAGTCAGATAAAAGGAATACAGATCTACTTCCAAGATACTAATGAAGAGGTGATACCTACTATATATGGGGGCCCATTGATTTGAGGAATAAATCATACTCATGGGGTTGAGGTTTTTCCATATGATGATTTTCTTGTTGTATAAAAGATATAAAACTAAAGATCCTTTATGTTTAAAAAAATTGAATAAATTAGGGGGCTTTTCCATTGGAATGTTCTAATCTTTTCCAATATTTATTCCAATAGCAATTTATACATTTAAGAGAAATGTTTATTTCACTATGTTTTTGGGTCAATGAGAATGCCTTAACCAAGATTATTGTTTATTGGTACTCTGTGTAACAATTCCAGATCCTTGACCAAGTTTGGAGAGTCATTTATGGCCATCCAAAACCAATGAAAGATCAACGGACTAATGATTTTTAATACCTCTGGGTGATTTTCCGAAGCTTGAGAAGAGTTTCATTCAGTGAAAATGCTCAGTGTGCAAATAAGTGGTTTCCCCAATGTATAAAGCATCACCTTTAGTGATATTTGATTCCCTTTAATTCAGCTTATTTTTTTAATTTAAGGAAAATTTAAAAATCTAAACAAGTTAAAATTTCATAGAGACAGATTTTCAGGAGAGGGAAAGGTAGTTTGCTGTATTTGTGCAACTTAGTATCTGTATCAAATGTTTGTATCAAAAGCAGACTCTCACTTTGAAATTCTTCCTAGTGGCAAGATTCTTTTCCCTAGATTGACAGTACAGCGTTCACGTAGTAATAACTGCTATTAAAATAAACACTTAGGGGCTGGACGCGGTGGCTCACGCCTGTAATCCTAGCACTCTGGGAGGCCGAGGCGGGCGGATTGTTTGAGCTCAGGAGTTCGAGACCAGCCTGAGCAAGAGTGAGACCCAGTCTCTACTAAAAATAGAAATAAATTAATTGGACAACTAAAAATATATAGAAAAAATTAGCTGGGCATGGTGGCGCATGCCTGTAGTCCCAGCTACTCGGGAGGCTGAGGCAGGAGGATCGCTTGAGCCCAGGAGTTTGAGGTTGCTGTGAGCTAGGCCGACGCCACGGCACTCTAGCCCGGGCAACAGAGCGAGACTCTGTCTCAAAAAAAAAAAAAAAAAAAAAAGCAAAAAACACTTAGGGCTATAGAGCTAAAGCTTAGTTTCTAAACTAAGGGAAGCTGCTGTTTTCTGAAATAATTTGTCTTTCTTATTTAAAAGGACCAATTTCTTTTTTCCTCTTTTCCTTCCTTCCCACTATGCCATGTATGTTGTGCATTTGGTTATCTGTTCTTTATTTTTATGAACATATCCCTTATGTTGGAAAAGAAATGTGCCACTGAGAGATGAGGGTTTAAAGTATTGTAGTCCAGTTCATTATCCTAGCCCTGTCACTTTTTAAGTGCATGATTATAAGCAAGTTATTTATCTGGACCTCTGTTTCCTCTTATGTAAAATGGGGATAATAGCCCCCTTGCAGGCTTGTTTGTTATGACAACAGTGATAAGGTATATTAAATACCTAGCACAGTGCCTGGCACTAAGTGGGCTCTTGAGGAGTGATAGCTATTTTTATTAATGTTAGCCTGTCCCATTATAGCTGTCAGCATCATTATCTGTTATGGAGGGGTGTCTCAGGAGAGTATCTAGAGAGAGATTATTCGACTCCATTATACAGGATTTTCTAATCTGATGCTCATTTTGTTTGGCTAAATTTTGTTCTTTGTATAATTTGTGCTTTAGCCATTCTGGATTGATTTAAAGTGGAGTCCTTAATTTTGCAAGCAATTACTCCCTTCTTTAAAGGGAATGGTCCCATTTGAAATAGGGTCAATTACCAAATTCTGTTGAACTCTTCCGCTCTTTTGTCATGGGCCTTTCTCTCTTTTGCTTCTTGGCCTTAAGATGACGGATCAAAGCATCTCAGGTGATAGAGGAAGCAGAACTCCTGGCAGTGTCACGCTCAAAATATTGAGCACATTGTCCAGACAGTATTTCCATTATTGGAATTCTCCTTTCCTCCTTTAAGTCTTAGCTCTCTGTTCCTTTCTATGTTACTTTACCCACAAAATAGGGGACAAAAACCCTACTTTTAATGGCCTCTTAAATTTAACAAATATTTTAATTAATTTGCTATATGCAAGGCCCTGAAGTTGTCATTTTTCTTTCTCTCTCATTGAAAAGTGAAGCTAGAGTGGCCTTTCCTTACCAGCTATGGATTTGAAAGAAAGAAAGAGCGTGTGACCTTTGCTTGACTTCCTGAATGTTTTTTAGGCCAATGTATTTCATTGTAGGTTGTAACCCATTATTGGGTCGTGAGGTCAATTTAGTGTGTCCAGACCAACTTTTTTTATTTTTATTTTTTTAATGGAGGGGAAGAGAATAGACCAGAACAGAAGAGAATAAAAAAGAGAGCACAAAATCCACTACATGTACAGGAGAAATGAGGAATAAGGGTCAAGTGCTATTTTATGAAACTTTTGTTTCAGTTATGTAAGTATGTATATATGTGAAGTGTGTTGTTATATAAAAAGTATTTCTTAACTGTGGATCAAAAAAACTAGAAAGCCACTGCTGTGGGGTCAGTTTGCCTCTGAGGACTTGTCTCATTTTTTAAAAAACCAATTCTATGGAGGCTGTATTTGACCAGACAAATCCCCTTTCTTCCATGAAAGAAAACTGGGCCTTTTAACTGTTGAGCCATTATTGATGGAGGGGCTTTGGCTGCTGGCTTGGCTGGCTGTGTTTTTGTTAGGGTCTTTTGGGTAATGAGCCTATTGTCTCTTTTCTTTTTTGGTTTCCTGCTTTCTGCTCTTTCTGCGTGGACCCTGGAAGCCATTCTAGTTGGAGCGATGGCAGAAGTTCCCACACAGCATAGCGAGATCTGCAGTTCATGGTTCTGTGATTGTTGTCCAAGTGCTAAGAAAATTATGGTTTCTGAAGAAAGTAAAACTTTCTAACCAACATGACATATCCAGTTCTTTTCTCCCCTGGTGTTAGCACTTATATTAGCCTTCCTATTACAATTACAGAATTAGCATTTATTTCATTGCGTTGAATTTTTAAAAGCCACCCATACCTCTAATCCTGTCTCAATTACTGTGTGATTTTTAAGGATTCAAATTGAGACAATGGTACAAGAACTTTTTATTCAATTCCATTTCTCTGGATGAGACTGCATTGTTATCTTTTCTTCATTCTAAACTGAAGGCATCTACTTTAATTTTATCTTTTCAACCCCTCTAATTTTGTAATTTTTATTTGTGTAACACAGGCTGATGAAATTTCAGAGTATCAAGCATAATTGATAACATCTACTAAGTTTTCAGAGATTAAAATAGAAGTCACCTATAAAGCAATTAGAAATCTATCATTAGACTTTTCATTAACAACACTGTGTGTTAGAAGACCATGGAACAATGCATTCAAAATCTCGAGAAAAATATTATATTCAGTACAGAATTTTATACCTAGGCAGTTTTTCAATGACTTGAGGAAAGTTCTTGTGATATAATATTAAATTAGACATGTAATATTATAGGTAGTATATACAGCATGAAGAAAACTGTGGATAACCATATGTATGTATACCTAGAAGTCATTGTACTGATTAAGCAGTAGCTGTGTTGGAGTGGTGGAACTATGGGTGATTCTTTTCTTCTCAGCATTTTTTTCTCTTACATTTTCCAATTCTCTACAAAGTATATATTCATAAAAAAATTTTAAAAACTTTAGGTCTGTATTTCTTCATGGTCATCAGTCTACTTATTTCAGAATCACATAAGATAAATAGAATTATTGAAGCTCTATCCTAGGCCCATTGAGTTAGAAACTTTGGATGTGGGGTTGGGATCCTACACTTTAAATTAGCACCCTTGGCTGGACACAGTGGCTCAAGCCTGTAATCCTAGCACTTTGGGAGGCCAAGGCAGGAGGGTCACTTGAGGCTAGGAGTTTGAGACTAGCCTGGGAAGCATAGTGAGACCCCCGTCTCTACAAAAATAAATAAACAAGTAAATAAATAAATTACATGGGTGTGGTGGTGTGCCTGTGGTGCCACCTACTTAAGAGGCTGAGGCAGGAGCTTCACTTGAGCCCAGGAGTTCAAGGTTATCATGAGCTATGATGGTGCCACTCCTCTCTAGCCTGGGTGATAGAGCGAGACCCCATCTCTAAAAATAAATAAGTAAATAAAATGATTAGCACCCTTCAGTGGTACTTAAACATTGTAAAGTTTAAGAACCACTGACTGGCCGGGTGCAGTGGCTCACGCCTGTAATCCTAGCACTCTGGGAGGCCGAGGCGGGCAGATCATTTGAGCTCAGGAGTTCGAAACCAGCCTGAGCAAGAGCGAGACCCCGTTCTACTAAAAA
>NW_012147634.1:4774634-4781789 GCF_000956105.1 Propithecus coquereli | reverse complement strand
ATAAAAAGTTGAGAATTTTAATCATAATGCATTGATTGGTCAGATCAGAGAGCATTTTCATTGTTATTTTCTAGATGAAGACATCTGCTTTATCTGCACTAAGTACTGTGGGGTTTTTTTTATTTTTCTTAAATATTCTAATGGTTTTTTTTGTATTTCATTTTTTGTTTATCACCTAAAGTTATCCAAATATGTAACTTCATTTACCATTGAGATGCATTCCTGGCCAGGCTCGGTGGCTCACAGATATACCCTAGTCCTTTGGGAGGCCGAAGTGGGAGGACTGCTTAAGGCCAGGTGTTCGAGACCAGCCTGAGCAACATAGCAAGACCCCGTCTTTACAAAAAATAGAAAAATTAGCCAGGCATGGTGCACCTGCCTGTAGTCCCAGCAACTCGGGGGCTGAGGCAGGTGGATCACTCGAGCCCAGGAACTAGAGGTTGCAGTGAGCTACAATGGTGCCACTGCACTCTCTAGCCCAGACAACAGAGTGAGACTCTCTTGCAAAAAAAAAAAAAGAAGAAGAAGAAGATGCATTCCAGTAGGATCAGTAATTAAGCAATGTCAAGAAGTATTTATTGAGTGCCTATTACTCACTTGGCAAATAGGAGTGAAGTTCCAAACAACATGCTGTAAGTAAAAGATGAGGCTCCTTCTTTTAAAGGGCTTATCTTTCATTCATCCCTTTAAACATTCATCTCAGGCACTTAGCTGTATACAGTGCTAGGTTCTCTGCTCAAGTGTGATTGGGAAGGTAAGACTTACATGAAACAACAAAAATAATTAAATACCATCTCTAATGATATTTATTCTAAATTGTGTAGGACTTTAGGGTAGAGAGTGAGCAGAGTTGGCTGGGATAGCTGGAGGACAAAGGAGGTAGAATTTCTGAGTCTTGAACCACTCTCAAAATTCATGTGGAAAGGACAGAGAATATTCCAGACAATGGGGGAATCCTGAAAAATGCATAGAAGCAAGGAATACCACAGTACAACATGAAGAAGGCATTTCTGAGATTTCATGCTAAGGAACTATGAAAAATAGGGTTGGATATGTTGGGTGGGGCCATGTATATTAAGGTAGATAATACTGGAGTTACATAGCTAAAAAAGTACCCCACATCCTGAGGTGCTTACAGTCTACTTTGGGAGAAGGGAGGGATTATAAGTAACTAACGAGGCTACACTGTGAGTATTGGGATAGTAGCTATTACTGTGATGGAAATATTGTAAGCAAAAAGCAGCTGGGCCTGGTGGCACATGCCTGAAGTCTCAGCTACTTAAGAGGCTGAGGTGTGAGGATCACTTGAGCCCAGGAGTTCCAGACTGCAGTGAACTATGATAGTGCCACTGCACAACCAGCCTGGTAACAGGGCAAGACCCTGTCTCTAAAAAATAAAAAAAAAAAAAGATATAGGCAAAAAGTTTGGAGTCACCATGTCAGTGATTACCCTTAAGCTATGTTAGCACTGCTCTGGCTTAGAGCTTGGCAACATTGCTGACTCAGTGACAGACTTCCTTTTTAGAAGGCCTGGCTCCTGACTTGCCAGCATATGACACTCCCAGTTCACCAGGTCATCCTGTCCCAAACTGCCCAGTTGATTGTGCAGCTGTAAGCCAGTCCTGGCCGGGCTACTTTCCACTTCTAGCTGGGGATCCCACAACATTCCTAGACAAGTTCCTGAATGGACTTCAGGACCCGGGCATGGTTGGGGGTCTGCACATGTGCTTACCCTCCACCCTAGACTCACAGATTAATGGTGAAATTGCTGTTCTCAAAGCAATTATTGAAAATATAATTATTGCTCTGATTTCACTTTTTTTTTGAGACAGAGTCTCACTTTGTCACTCTGGCTAGAGTGCGGTGGCATCATTATAGCTTACTGCAACCTCAAACTCCTGGGGTGAAGCGATCTTCCTGCCTCAGCCTCCTGAGTAGCTCAGACTACAGGCATGCACCACCACAGCCGGCTAATTTTTTCTATTTTTAGTAGAGACAGGGGTCTTGATCTTGCTCAGGCTTGTCTCGAACTACTGAGCTCAAGCCATCCTCCTGCCTTGGCCTCCCAGAGTGCTAGGATTACAGGCATGAGCCACTGCGCCTGGCCTCTGATTTCACTTTTGATTCTCCATTTATTTCACTTTTGTCTGCTTATGTTATTTATCTACTTGATGTTTGTGGAGGTGTGTATTGGTCAGCTTTTGCTGTTATAAAACCCCAAAATCACAGTTGCTTACAATAGTCACACATTTGATTTTTGCAGCTGAGAGTTAACTATAGTCCTTGGCCAGTTTCCCCTTAGATATATTCCTCCTTCTTCACCTGCCCAGGATCCTGGTTCGGCTAGCTTCAGACTGGGGTCATCTGATCAGAGACTCTGGCAGATTACATAAGAGGAGAAAGGGAGAAACCAGGGTATTTCTCCTTCTTCCTTTTTGCCTCAGGTGGCTTTTCCAGCAGAGACTGTTTCTATGTGGCTCCAGCTCCCACTGGACAGGCCCACCATGGTTCTTGTAAGGTGACTCTAGGCCTCCAGCTCCTGTAACACCCTCTCCTCCTTTTGTCTCTCCAGCTTAAGAGTGGTAGTGGTTTCCTGCTGTTCTTAAACCTTTTATCATTCCCAATTTGGCTTGCAGCAACTTCATGGCTTGTGTAGCCAATTCCCTCTATTAAATTCCTTCTGTTAGCTGGATGTGGTGTCTCACGCCTATAATCCTAGCACTCTGGGAGGCTGAGGCAGGAGAATCATTTGAGATCAGGAGTTCAAGACCAGCCAGAGCAAGATGGAGACCCTGTCTCTACTAAAAATAGAAAAAATTAGCCAGGTGTGGTGGCTTGTGCTTGTACTCCCAGCTACTCAGGAGGCTGAGGCAGGAGGACCGCTTGAGCCCAGGAATTTGGGGTTGCAAAGTGAGCTATGATGACACTATTACACTCTAGCCAGGGCAACAGATCAAGACTCTGCCTTTAAAAAAAAAAAAAAATTCCTTCTGTTGTAAGTATAATCATGTGCCACATAACATTTTGGTCAGTGATGGACCATATATATGGTGGCGATCCCATAAAATTATAATGGAATTGAAAAATCTTGTCACCTAGTAGTGTTGTTACTGTCATAACATCATACTGCGGTTACTTTATTTTTTTTATAAATTTAATGTAGCCTAAATTTACAGTGTGTAGAGTCTACGTCTAGTAAGCTCCTAGACTTCCACATTCACTTACCACTCGCTGACTCACCCAGAGCAACTTTTAGTCCTGCAAGCTCCATTCATGGTAAGTCCCCTGTATCAGTGTATCACTTTATATCTTTTATACTGTACCTTTTCTATGTTTGGGTATGTTTAGATACACAAATACTTACCATTGTGTTATAATTGCCTAGGTATTCCATACAGTATATGCCGTACGAGTTTATAGCCTAGGTGCAATAGGGTATATGCCGTATAGCCTCAGTGTATAGTAGCCTATACCATCTAGGTTTGTGTAAATACACTCTGTGATGTTCACACAAGGATGAAATCACCTAATGATGCATTTCTTATAACATTTCCTGTCAAGTGACGCATGACTGTACTTGAAGTGATTTCTTTTTCCTGATTAGAACCTGACACATTGTTCCAAAAAAAAAAAAAATGAGTTTTTCTTTTGTGTTTTATGTTGTTTTCTCTACAGTGAAGCCTGAGAAATAGGTTTAAAACAACCCATCTTAGCCCACAGCAGGTCTCCTAATGAAGCGGGGGGGTATAGTGGTCAGAGATTTGAGATCACTGGATCCACGTTAGGATCCTGGCCCTCTCACTATGGCACTGTGGCCTTGGGTGAGCCATTCATTCCCTCTGAGCAGAGGCACGTATAACTCCCATTGTACCTATGTTTGTGGTTGTCTGTGATGATCAAAACAAGGAAACACATTATAAACTATCAGGCTTTATTCAGGTGATATAGGGAGTCTCAATAATGTTAACAGAATAGACTACTAGCTGGTCATACTTTAATTTTATTTTTTGAGCATTTGTAGTTGTTTCCAACATAGTTTCTTTCTGATTATAAATTCAAAATTGGAAGATGCCACCATAATTAGATAGAAAAAGGTTATAGAAAGCATTCATTTCGTGGTGGAAGATATTTATGTGCGTTTAAAAGGTATCCTTCATACGGCCAAGTACAGTTGACCACTGATAATACCCCAGGTATCCCAAACTTTTTTGATTCTTTCTAGCTTTACTGTAGAACCAAGAATATGGTTCCTGGGGCAGCATGAGTGTCACAATTCCTGTTACATAGGCTAACATGGGATGGATTTCAGGTATATGAGCAGAAAATGATCTGTCGCCCCATCTAAACATCCCTTATTTTAAGCCTTGTCCCTGGGAAGGACATTCGGTCTGATTCAAAACAGACCTATATGGATGGAGTCTTTTCTAGTTTGAAAGATGCCAGTATGATCAGATCTATTTCAGATTAATCTAGAAATAAGAATTTCTTAATAAAATGGCTGTGCTGCTAGGCATGGTGGCATATGCCTGTAGTGCTAGCTACTCGAGAGGCTGAGGCAGGTAGATCATTTGAGCCCAGGAGTTTGAGGTTGCAGTGAGCTATGATGAGGCCACTGTACTCCAGCCTGGGAGACAGAGACCTTGTCTCTTAAAAAATATATATATAATAATATTATCTTTAACAACATTCACAAATATGGAGTAGGATTTTCACGTTATGAAGTTTTAATGACTCCTAGATTAGGAGTTCCTTGAGGCTCATAACTTTTCATCTTTGTAATCCTCAGTGCCTAACAATAGTGTCAGGCTCATGGAGGCTCTTGTTAATCCTTGTCAAACTAAATATTGAAATTTGCTCTTTCGTTAGTCAACTTAATTTCTATTAAGTATGACTTACATTTGACTAAGCTAAACCTTATTGTATCTATCACATGTGGTTGGGCACTCTTTATCCATACTTGTTATGTAGCTGAAATTGAGCAGTCTCAGTCAGTTTTCTGTTCTACAATTTGAGAAATGGATTATACTCACACATAGGCTGAGGAACTGGTCGTAAAGTCTGAGAAGGGACCAAATCGGCCACTTCTCTGACTTCAGTTTCATAATCTCCAAGCATGGACTTCAGCCTTCAACTTTGAAGCTTGCAAAAGTATATCGCTTATTCAAAATAGATTAAATATCCATTTTTCTGAATGTGCACATTTTTTCTGCTTTCTTCTCTCACTCAGAAATTCATGCAAAGAGCTACAGGCCAGTGGTTGTGATCTCTTTGGTTCCCAGTGACATTTTCCTTTACACTCCTCATTCTGCTGACAGACTATTTGAGGTTAAAAATACATAGTCATTGTGTTTCATGTTTCTTAACTTCTTTGCATCACATTTGTATGCATTTCCTGACCTGATGATGAGGGTGGCCTAACTGAGAGCACTAAAATTGTGACCACCACATTTGGAAATCCTGCCCCAGGCTTGCCTGCGGACATCCTTGCAATTGTGGTGTGTCTGTAATGTGATCATGTGAGTGAATAGTTCTGTTTTTGTTTTTCATATTAGTCTCCAACTACTGACCTCAAGGGATATTAGTAACTTAAGGTTACAGTTAGGGTGCTGCAAAAGTACATCTAGATCAGTCCAAAACTGGTAAATGAATTTAATATTGTAAAACACCAACTTTTCCATTGCAGAGATAAATTTTTCAACTTGATGTTCAATTTTGTTTTGTTTAGTTTTTTTTCCTCAACTATTTATGTATGGAGACATTCTGGCTCTATCCATGCCCTGCATGCCCAAGAACCCAGAATTCTGCATTTTCTGCACCACTGAATTTACTTTTAAAGTAATCTATGTACACTTATTTTGTTTTGATTTTAACACCATTGTAATATGAGCCCTTATGAGTAGAAAGGTAAGTTAAAAATATAACAAAGCAAATTATTCCTCAATGCCACTTTTGCCCTTTGTCTGTGTGGGAATTCACCACGATCCTCAGCTGAGCAGCTTTTAAAATCCAGTGAGTTCACTTTATTAAAGCTTGCACTGTTGCCCTCTCCTGTTCTACAGCTGATTAGATTAATTGAGTATGGTTAATAAATGATCGTATGGCAAACTCAGAATTATCTGTGTTAATTAGGGGTGAGATAGCATGGAAAAATGAAATCTGCAGATCATGCCTTTCCTACTGGGTTTGTTTCTACAGATGCCACAAAATGCATCATGTGAAAGCAAGTTCACATTTCTTTATTCCTGTCTTTGTTTCCCACCCGTTCTTTTGCAGGTGACGGCAAATAAACTAGAACTATAGCATTAGGGAAAGAGGAACAAATTTGTCTGGGCTATTTGGTAGCAGTCCCCGTTTAACACCAGCTCTTTCAGATGGAGTGTGTGAATTGGTTCTCTGGTGTGCCTTTTTTTGCTTTTTTCCCATAGAAACAACATTATACTCCATGCTAAGATTTTGCACGGGAAGCCCCCAAAAGCTTCCTTAATCCAGAATTTGAAGTTGACTTGTAGTGAGTACTATTTCCACTCTTGCATGTATAATATTTTCTTCAAAAGTGCTTAATGCAAAGATAAGAGTAAATGAAAATTTTAGTATGTAATTTTGAAAATCATCTCACCGTTAACTGTACTTACCCTAACGTAACTACTTTGTAGTTTTACATGTTGCTTTCCGTATGCACATGTATTTCTACATAGTTGCAGACATAGTACATTGTATATTTTGTTACTTTTATAACATTATAGCATAAATATTTTCCAAGTTTCTGTATAATCTTGATAGTGATCAAGAATCATTTTTAATACTTCAAAATATTCCTCCATGATGAATAAAACACAAAGTGTTCTGTGGCTACTCCAGCACTGGGGAGTAAGGGGTAGGAGAGAGGGGGCTAAGCTGTTTTCCAGCCTGTGTGCCTGTACTTGCCTAAGAAAAGACGTAGCTCTTGGTTGCTCACTCCCTGATACTCTGTTGTGGAACTAAAGGCCATTGCTCTCTGGCTCGAGGTCAGGCTAGAGACTTCCAAATGTGTCTTTTGTATCTTGCATGCCTGTGAGTTGGACCGACTGCCTGATGTTGACCTGTTTAAAAAGCATATTCTATAACTTTGAAAAACTTGTTTGAGGAACACAGGTGCTCACAGACATTCAGTGATCC
>NW_012147634.1:4762720-4768883 GCF_000956105.1 Propithecus coquereli | reverse complement strand
TTACAACTAATTATCCTAAAATCAGCTACTTTAAAATTTCATTACTCTCCATGCTTAAAAGTCCACAGGAAAAAAAAAAAAAGCAAAATGCGGTTGTCAAAGAAAGTTTCAAAGCTGGCAAGATCTCTCCAATGAAGAACTGTCTCTTCATTGTTAATAATTAGAATCTTAAGTAAGGAAGTGAATGTAGCATTTCTTTAAAGTGGACTTCAATATTTGGGAAACTTTTTTTCTATTTCTGGAAGATCTCTGAAATGTAAATAGACAAACCACATAGCCCATATTCAGATAGCCTGGGATCACAGATGTTTCCAAATGTACTTTTGAAACAAAGTACATTTTTTCCTCTTTAATTGTAAAAGCACAATGTTAAACTTCTGCTTCTTAAAGTGGGTCAAAGGGGATAGATAACTGGTGTAGAAAAATGTGCAGTGCTGTGAGTACACCCAGTATTGAAATCTTGCATTGCTAGCATTCATTGAAAGTCTGAGTGGTTCTCATGACTGCAGCCAAATTGGACTTTTAAAAGAACTTTAGTGGGGACCAGGTGTAGAAAACCTCCGTTGCAGGTCCCTGGTGTTTCTCTACCTTGATGTTAGTGGGCCAGGTAGCAGACTTCCGCAAGTGAGCTAAGAGTATACCTGAGATAGAAGAGAGAGCCATGTGTATTCTAAGCTACAGCACCCACAGGCCAAAATGCATCAAGTCACAGCTTACGTTGGAGGTCAGGGGAACTTGCTGGCCCCAGAGAGAAATTTCCAAAGGCCAGGAAAAGTACTCTTTCCCACACTCCAGCAATGGCATCCTTTCACCCATTCACAAACCCAGAGGCAACTCCTTATTTTCTTGAAACAGAAAAAGTTATGTTATTAACTTATGTTGACTGACTAATTTGCCTTTAACGTAAAAGAGTCAATCTGTTCCTTCTCAATGTTAAATTATGTCTCATTTGCGAAATGAAAGGTAGCCCAATACTACTCATTCCAGGCTTCTTTTCCCTGTTAAGTCTGTTAACTGTGGACTTCAGCCAGGTTCAAAGTCTCCTTCTCTCTGTTCTGCTGGCCAAGTCCTTCCCTCCAGCTGCCTCCAACTATACCGCTGGTTTCTAAGAAATACCTAATAAGCAGTACTCTGGGTAAGTGCTCACTCTGTATTCCTCACTACTGCCTCACTGCCAGGTATCTGCCAGCTCTTGTGCCTTCTGGGTCACCCTGGACAATGCAGAGACCTCAAGTACCACTTTGCCTTCTCAGAAGTGCAGGGCAGAGCCTCCCCTCCTGTGCCTCCCACCCCAAGGGGTCGGTGGTCGCTGTCCTCTTTCTTCTCTCATTGAATGGAAAATCAGAACTTCCTTGTTCCTCCCGCCAGCATGCCACTCCCAACAGTGACCCGAATGTGTATTCTTCAGTTTTTCTTGGCCCAAATCAAAGCTCTTTTTCCTCAAGAAGGGGCAGGGAAATGTCCCTGAACCTCCTGCTTGAAATCAGAGTAGCCAGCATTCCTTGCCACCCCAGTTCCCTGCTCTGTCGCTTACTTTCTGAACTTGATCCAATCTGAACTTGATCCAGTATTATTAATAGTTATCTGGAAAACTGACATGTGGAAGCACACATTCATTAATGGTAGTAGAAAAATCAAACCAAATTTTAGAGATGAACGATATCTTAGAAGATTTATTCAGGGAAAAGCAGGCACTACCATCCTTGTTCCGTATAAAGTAGGCCTGTGAGCCCTGTTGGTGACCAGGTATGGGATGGGTCACCAAGGACTCACAGGCCCTCTTTATAGTGCATGAACAGGGGCGGTAGCTGAAGCCCCCTGTCAATCTCTCTTCCTCCATTTCTCTCCAGAGGTAACAGTTATCCTTAATGTGTTAATAATCATTCTCATATATGTTTTATACTTTAATTACATATGTATAAATGATAAATACTGTTGTTTTGGCATTTTTTATATTTTTTTCAGAAATGGTTTGACTCTGTATATTTCTGCAACTTGTTCTTTTCCCTTCGTATTATGTTTTTTTAGATTCATCCATGTTGATACATGAGGCTCTTGCTCACTGCCCTGGAGTGTTCATTCCTTTGCACACCAGGGCATTCTCCTATTGGTGGACATTTCAGTTGTTGCCAGTGTTTTATACTATGCCCCGTAAGGAGCACGCTTCCTCAGCGAGATGTGGACATTCTTGTCCGTGTCTCTTTAGGAAGGCCTGATCTTTAAATGCCAAAACTTTCCCGTTTTTGTATTGGTCTTCGTGAATCTGGATAAACTGCTGCATGACTCTGGGCCTCAGTTTTCTTAGCCACAAAGGGAGGATTGGACTAATGATCTGTAAAGTACTTCCCAAGTCTATAATTCTATGATTCTCTTTCATACTTGTTTCCCTGCCTCCTCACAGTGCATAATATATATCAGTTATGAGCATCCATTTATCATATGAATCAATTCAGAAAAAATAAAAATCTATTAGAGAGAGAAAGAAAGTATGTGTATTTAAATTCAAAATGAAAATGGCTCTGAGTCCCTTGGGAATTTTTTTTATAATTTAGAGTTCCTATCTTATTGACTAGATAAATATTAATGAGGAAATTGGAACTACTTTAAAACCATCAAAAAATTAATGTTGGGGCCTATTTGAGCAACATGGAATCTTGTCTCCTGTACTTAGATGTTGGGTTGTGTGGCCAGCTAGGTAGGCCACACACCTCCCGGTGGGTCATGGATCGCTCATGAGTTGGGATGACTCAGAGTTGCCATTTTGAACATGAATTATCGTATTATGTGCTGCCAAAAAATGACGCTGTCTAAAAGGCTATTGAAATATGACAGGCTTTTTGACCCTACATCTAATACTCTTCAGAAGCTGTGTTTTTTGAGGTTGTATAGTCCCTTTAAATTAAAAAAAAAAAAATGAAAGAAAGAAAAGTTGCTCCCTTACTGCCAGGATAAGCTGTGGTTCTTGCCACTGTCAGTATGACAGCCCACTCCTTTTTAGTCTGTGGTCATCTGGGGCCAAAGGATAAACCAGGTCTTTAGAGTTGTGGGCTCAGGACTCTCCTGGCCACTGCAGTCAGTTTAGCACAGAGATGTTGTGGTAGCTACTTGGGTTGCTTATTGCCCTTTTTTTCCTTTTTTTTTCCTGGTTATTGGCTGAACACTAGACAAAATTACCTTCAGAGAAGTACTACAGCTTATCATTAAATGTAATATTCATGGCAGTGCAGTAGTGATAGCTGTTATAATTTGTTAATTTCATATAGCCGTGAATATAAACTTTTATTAATTAGATTTGAGTGTTATTGTAGAGGATATTATGATTGATCCCAACAGCCTTCCTACCCTCTCTATTTTTAGCAGGCCTATGGATTGGAGGAGTGACCCAGCTTCAGGGATGGGGCTTGATTAATCTAAATTTAGGGATGGATTTAGATTAATCCAATCTTGGTAATTCCTCATGGCAGTGATTGGTGCAGGAACTCAGCCTTAGACAGCCAGAATGTGACATTCACATAGTTGTAAGTCCAGAAATGAGACATGAAGGAAAAGTCATTGGAGGCTTTGGGGAAACACTTTCTCACTTTAAGAGAGAGGCAGAGAAAGATGATCTCTTTTCTTCTCAGTATTGCTGTTGTGGTCAGGAACTGCTATCAGTCAGAGGATAAAATTGATACTCCCAGGAGGGCAGAGCCAAGGGAGGTGTGGAGAAAGGAGCCAGAACGCTAGACTAAGCCATCTCTAAACCCCAGTTCACCACTGGGCTTGTTGTATGCGTCAACAAATTACCTTCAACTATAATAGTTTGATTTGGGGTTTCTGTTGTTTGCAGCTGAAAGCATCCTAATTGATATAATCATATTATCATTTTACAGCTAATTATTCTTTTAATCCCCGGAGTAGCCTCAGGAAATTATCTTTACTTTAAATTTTAAAGTGAATGTTAATCCACTGTATATTTCTACTGATATTATTGTCAAATTAATTGTAATGTATCTTCATTTTCTTACTTGAATAAGATTTCTCAGCATCCTAACTATTGTTAGTATAGTATATTAAGAAAACTGAGCTTCCAAGGTTTTTTAAGCCATATTCATACTTAGTAGCATTTAACGTTTACTTAAATTATGTAAGAGCGTTTAATTTACTGTCTACCATATACACGTTCCTGTGCACAGCCTAACTGGCAAAGAGAGGATGGGTTCCTTGCTTGATTTGAGAGCAGTTACAGAGCAATATGTTAATAAAAACAAATAATACGGGATTAAATCGCTGTGCAAAAGCCAAGCCTTGAGGTAGAGATGGACACGACTGTGTAGAGAGCTGAGGAAAGGGAGAACTGCATGGGTAGAGTGGCCTCCTCAGAGAAGGCTGCAGTGAGGTGGTCACGCAGAAGTCAAGGAGGGGGAGGTATGGGGACTACGGAGAGAAACAAAGGCCTAAGTTGGAGAAACTTTGAGGGTTGCAGTGTCAGGAGAAAAGTGCATCCGGTGGGAAAGGCTGTATCGCCAGGTTGAGGAAGTTGGATCCATGGCTTCTTAAATAGTGCAGCAACATTACCACAGGGATTGTTGAAAGTTATTCTAGAAGTGGCACATAGGGGAATTAGACCAGGGAGAGATGTTGGCACAGTATCCTGGGAAGCTATTATAAATAATCCATGCATGAAGTGACAAGAGCTGTAGGATAATGGAATCTGAGTGTGTAATCTCTTAGGTTTATATGGAATTTTAGAGTTCCCAAAGCACTTACCCACATTATATAATTTATCTAATTAGATCCTCTCAGCCTTTTTTATGGATGAGGATATAGAGGTTCAGAGCAGTTAAGCAACGTGTCGAAAGTTGTTAATGACAGACCCTAACCTATGATTCAGTGCTTTCCAGTAATAATGATTTTTTCCCATTTTTAGCAAAATTCTTACTTTCTAGAAATGTTACCCATTTTAGATCCCTGCTTGCTTTTTTTTTTTTCCTGTGTCGTGCTAATTTGACTGGGCTTCGCAGCACTTTATCAATTGGCCCTTGACAGCACCATAAGCAAAAGCTAAATACCACAGTTCACAACTCTTAAAACATTGAAAACCTTTGAATAGTGAAAAGATGGTTAAGTATCACCATCTTTAAAACTTCTTCAAATAACTGAAAGGTAATTATTTCTAACAAATACAAAAAACCTAAAAGGCTAGGTGAGTGGAAAGTTTTCAAAGCATTTTAACTGAATGGAGAGTGAGACATTAAGGGACCCTCAAAATGGGTTTGTTGAATGAAGGTGGTATAGTACCTTGAAAAAACAGGAGTTATCATCTTAATAAACCAGAATAAGGAAAGTGTTAATCTGAACAGACATATTCATATACATTATCTTTTATTTGAAATGTGAATGAACTATTAAATGATGAAATATTGGACATTAGCCTTTTAATTGAGTAAGTGATTCTTCGAATATACAGTAGACACTTTGAAAGTCATGATTTTTTTCCCTTTTTTATTGTGGTAAAAAACACGTAATGTAAAGTTTCCATCTTAACCAATTTTAAAGTACAGTTCAGTAGTGTTAAGTATATTTACATTGTTGTACAACTAATCTCCAGAAGTATTTTATCTTGTAAATCTGAAACTCACCCATTAAACAACAACTACCCTTTACCGCTCTTTCCAGTAACTACTTTCTATGGATTTGGAAAGTCATGAATATTTTCAAAATGTTAATCTCAAGAAATATTCATTACATACCTACCAGGTGTTAGACATTGTTCTTGATGCCAGGACAGAAAGAGATAAAGGGTAGAGGAGGATTCCTAGAGGGTCTTTGTTACACTGGATTGTGTTTAGAAAAACATAAATCACAATAAAAATCAATGTCTATTAAGTCTTAAATGAGCGATGGCCACAGTAAATTCTGTGGGATGCAAGCAATATTAATCATGCTGTGTTGCTAAGTTTTGCTTCCAACATTGCAGACCCTCAGTGCTGAGGGAGGTGCCATAGAGGAGAAAATGAGAGTCAGGTAACCTGGGGATATTGGGTGTCAGATTGTATTTGTTAACAATCCATGATTATTGGTGAGGGGAAAGAATGATTAAGAAGCTGTTCTGCTAGATTAGCTTGGGTGTGATTGTTGTCTATTTCAAGATTCACAAGACTCCCTGGGGGAAAAGTACCAC
>NW_012147634.1:4732041-4762030 GCF_000956105.1 Propithecus coquereli | reverse complement strand
CTTTGTGGTTGAAATGGATAAATAATAAGTTTTGAGCTACCATAGTAGGGGGAAGTAGGTAAGGGAGAGCTTGGACTTGTAAAGTACCAGAGCCCCAAACGACTTTCACATGCTACCTGTCAGGCCCTGTTAAGTACTTCTTAACTTCACTTCAGGTTAGAATCACCTGGGAAACTTAAAATTACTGGTGCCCAGGTCCCACCCTTGACCAGCTAAATCAGAATCTCGGAATTTTGGGATGAGTATTTTTTTAAAGTTCCCCGGGTGTCTTAGTCCATTTTCTTCTGAATACCTGAGACTAGGTAATTGATAATGAACAGAAATTTATTTAGCAAATGGTTCTGGAGGTTGGGAAGTCCTCGGACTCAAGGACATGGCGCTGGCATCTGGTGATTCTAGCTGCATTGTGCCATGGCAGAAGAGCTAAAGGACAAGCGAGCACATGCAAGAGAGAAAGCATGAGGGATAACTAACCCACTTCTGCCGTGAGGACAATTCATTCATGGGGCTCTGCCCTCAGGACCCAATCACCTCTTAAAGGTCCCACCTTCGAGTATCAAGTAATAATACTGTCACAATGACAGTTCAATTTCAATATGAGTTTTGGAAGAGACATTCAAATCGTAATACTGGGTAGTTCCTAAGTGCTGCCAGGGCTAAAATTCATTGTGGCTATTTCAGGTCTAGCCAATTATATGTGGGGAACATTTATTAAAATGTGTATAAAATACTTGCTAACCGTATAAAGTAGATATGCCAGCTTTCCCTCCCCTGCCATCAAATAGGCAGGGTTTGGGGGTTGGGTTTCTTTCTTTCTTTCTTTCCTTTCTTTCTTTTCTTTTTCCTCAGTCAGTCGCAAATTCTGAAGAAACAAATGGAGGGAGATGGAGGAAGATATTTTAAAGAGGTCCCAGGGAAGGATGGGGGGTGAGGGGTGGGAAGCATTGTTTGTATGTATTAATATTTCAGAAAGTAGAAAATGTGGCATGTTCTCAATCTATCTAAATTATGTAACTTTGCAGGATGTGATCCATTTGTGTCAGAATAATGAGGCATATAATACGTTGCATTTAACATGTGTGGGAATTCTTTGCTGAGTAATTAGCATTCCTTTCTTCAGCTTGTATTCAGAGGAAACATACCATTCACACCCTCTCTGTGTTCACATTTTCCAGTGCGTTGGAGAGCTTTTTTTCAATAGAAATCTTTGTCCTCTTCCTAATAAGACTTGGATTATATTTGAAGAAATTACATTTGAAGAAATTTAGCATATCTTTCTTGTTTTTCTGGCAGGAATTGATTTTAAAATCAGAACAATAGAACTGGATGGAAAGAAAATTAAGCTTCAGATATGGTAAGTGAAAAAAAAAAACACACACGCACACAGAGTTTCTACTTTAATTGGGAGTCGAAAGTGGGAATTAAAATGTGTATTGTGATAAGTTAGAGACATCTTATGATAGCTAAAATGTCTTTTCTTTGTCAGAGCCAAGGGGAAATGGGTAAGTATTGAGCATCCTTCAAAGGTATCTCCACCAAGAGTGGGAAGGTGAGGGATGGTACTAACTCTTGGAGCCAGAAGAGAGATGACAATTCATTCTTCCAAAACTCTACTTTTGGGAGAGAGGAAACTAAATTCTAAAGAGCGCAAATTAGTTCTTCATCGCAGTTGTTTCAGCTTTGAAATCAGATAAGGCAAAGTGGTCAAGCAGTAGGATCCCAGAGCAGGAAGTTCAGATGTAGGTTCTCGCCATGGTGCCTCTAAATTGAAGGCTTTGGCCAGTTACTTCCCTTCTCAGGGTCTACTCAGGGTCTTCATTTGTAAATTGGTTGGATTGATAACATTGGAGTTTCCCTCCAGCTCTGATATTTTATAGTTTATTTGCATATTTCTTCTTGTTGAATGGAAAAGTGAAAACTATTGGATTGGGAAATAAGGGAGAAAAAAGTCATGTCTTAGTTTGGGCTGCTCTGTAAGATATTAAAAAAAAAACACCGTTTTTCTCTTACACAGTCAGCACAACACTTCTGACAGATGTTGGGGCTTCCCCCCCACCCCCACCCCCACCAAACAATTCTCCAGCACACACCAACTGGGTGTCCTGTGATTTAACTCAATTCTGACAGTGCCTACCTGGAGATAGCATCAGATCCCACAGGTTGAGGGCTGGGGCCCACAAGACTATGTCTACTTCAGATGCCAATCTCAAGTACAGGTTGAGTATCCCTTATCCGAAATACTGGGGAACAGAAGTGTTTGGAGTTTTGGACTTTTACAGATTTTGGAATATTCGCGTATACAGGATGAGATATCTTGGGGATGAGACCCAGGTCTTAACATGAAATTCATTTATGTGTCATATACACCCAATACAAATAGCCGAAGGTAATTTTATAAAATATTTTTAGTAAGATATTTTTAATATTTTTCATGAACTGTGTGTGATGTGCCTGCATTTTGACTGCAACCCATCACACTCAGTTGTGGAATTTTCCACTTGTGTGTCATGTTGGTGCTCAAAAAGTTGTAGATTTTGGATTTCAGATTTTTGGATTGGGGATGGTCAACCTGTAGTAGGTTGTAACCTATACTTCTGACCAACTGGCTATAAATCAGGGTTCCCACGACCCTCTTCTTGGGTTTCATTAATTTGCTAGAGCATCTCTGGGAAACACTTCACTTATGTTTACCTATTTATTATAAAGGATATTATAAAAGATACAGATGAACAGTCAGATGAAAGAGATGCACAGGGCAAGGCATGTGGGAAGGGGTGCAAAACTTCCATGCTCTCTTCCACATGGGAGGGGGCACCCCACACTCCAAGCACCTCCAGCACCTCCATGCTATCTGGAAGCTTTCTGAACCTAGTCCTTTTGGGTTTTGTTTTGTTTTGCTTTGCTTTGCTTTGCTTTTTTTTTTTGAGATGATCTTCCTGCCTCAGCCTGGAGTAGCTGGGACTACAGGCGTGCACCACCATGCCCCACTAATTTCCACTAATTTTTCTATTTTTAGTAGAGATGGTGTCTTGCTCTTGCTCAGGCTGGTCTGGAACTCTTGGCCTCTAGCAATCCTGCCTCGGCCTCCCAGAGTGCTAGGATTACAGACCTGAGCCACTTTGCCTAACCCCTTTGGAGTTTTTATAGAAGCTTTATTGTGTTGGCATGATAGATTATATTGTTAGCCATTGGTAATCAACTCAACCTTCAGCCCCTCTCCCTTACCCAGAGGTTAGGTGGTCAGACTGAAGTTCCAACCCTCTAATCATTTGGTTGGTTCTCCTGGCAACCAGCATCCCATCCTGATACTAATCAGGAGCCTCAGCCACCAGATATCTTATTAGCATACAAAAAGAAACTTATCACTTTGGAGATTCCAAGGATTTTAGGAGCTCTGTGCCAAGAACCAGAGGCAGAGACCAAATATGTATTTCTTATTATATTACACTATCACAGCTACTGTAACAAAAATACCATAGACTGGGTGTCTTAAACAATAAACATTTATTTCTCATAGTTCTGGAAGCTAGGAAGTCAAGATCAAGATGCCAGCAGATCCAATGTCTAGCGAGGGTTTCCTTCCTGGCTTGTAGATAGCTGTCTCATATGTGTCCTCATGTGACCCAGAGAGAGATCACCTCTCTGGTGTCTCTTATAAAGGCACTAATCCCATTCATGAGAGCCCTCATGACCTAATTAGCTCCCAAAAGCTCCTTGTCCAAATACCATCACATTGAGGATTAGGCTTCAAGATAGGAATTTTGAAGGAACACAAACTATCAGTCTGTAGCATGTCTCCCAACTTTCATTTTGAAATATGCAAGGCAAAGATCTCCTTATGATCACCCAGCTCTGGCTGGTAAATTCCTAAAGAGTTTGTTAAACTACAATGGATAAATATGGTTCTTCCAAAATTGCGAGGTTGAATATTTTTGACTTGAACTCAGCAGCTCTTAGATTTTTTTAACTTCCTAGAAGTGGCTTAATTTCTTTCAGTACATTGGCTTGCTTGGAGCCATGTAGATCTGGAACCTTGAGGAAGGTTTTTGGTGATGTTTGCTGATCTAATATGTAAAGATGACAGCAGTAAACAAAGCTTAGAATTTGGAGCAGCATAAACTAAGAAGGAGGCAAGGCTAAGTAGTAAAGTAATATAATATCAGCTTTTTCCTTAGGCTCTTTCTCTTCTTTGAATCTCAGGATTGGGATAGAATGAGAATATTATGTTGAAATCCCCCAGCCCTTCCTAGGAGGACACTAGGCCTTAGAGTGCTTAAGTCCATCTGAGGGTATATGTCTGGGTTTGTGATAAAGCTGGGACAACTACCCAAATCTCCTGGAACATGGTGGTCAGCTTCAAAGGGTTCCCAGTGTACTTCATTGGAGAACATTGTGAAGGTTACCACAGGCTGTCCTTTTCATCTGTTGGCATTTAGGAAGAAGCCAAATATTTTAAAGACTATTAAAAAACATTTTATTAATAAGAAGGAAGCAAAGAGAATTTTTGACTCTGTGCTAACAGTCCTGATCATAGCCATAAGGAGTGTTTCTAGGAACCTGTGGGTGATCATAGCTCATTAGAACTTAATATAGAGTAGCCAAAACATCATGGCCCTGCCTATTCATCATTACTCTTAGCAGCAAAATTGTCTCCATTCAGTCCTCACAACCCACATTTAGTGTGGTAGGATTTCTCCTTCATCCTCACTGCAAAGCTGGTTCTAGATTAGCAGTGTGTTTGAGTCAAGAAAATATGGTTAGTCTGCTCACAGATGCTTGGTTTCCATTTTCCCCATGATTCGTTTGCTGTGCACCAAACAAGTGGCCCCATATGTCTGATCCTGATCAGTAAGACAATGACAGAATAAGATGGCTTTGTGTGAGGCCTGGCCATGCACTGGCCAGCTGAGACCTAGGATGCTTGTCTCCTTCAAGAGTATGAGCTGTTTAGTGGCAGTGCTGGGAACACAGCGCCTCTGAGCCTGTTTCCCTGTTTGCAGAACGAGGATAATGGTAATACCCTCTCCCCCAACACACATACACACACACACTGAGCTGCGGTGGGCATCATGTGAGTGCAGTGTGAAAGTGTTTTGTAAGGTATACATAAATGATAAGGTATTTATTTTTTTAACTTATTGTATTTCCCTTGGGCCTTCATCTTTTTTTAGGGTTTAGTATATACTAGATTTCTAATATTTTTCCATAAATGCCTCTTTCTCTCCTGCAATTAAATTGTACAATTTAGTTTGTCTTAGTAGTGCAGACAGTGAATTAATTCTGGCTATGCATGGCAAAGTTAAGAATATTGATTCTCCCAAATATCAAGGGAAATTTGACTTCCTTTATAGGATTGTTTCTATAAATGTAATTGGAAACTTTTGTATTTTTTAGAATATATTTTAATGTTATGGCATCAGCTAAAAAGCAATATATGAAAGTTTATGTAATTTTGAGGTGTTGTTCATATTTAAAAGTCTTTGGAAACATGGTCAAGAATTATGTGTTGAACTCCAGGTTCCCATGAAATCATGGGCTCCATAACTGAAAAAGTTCTTGAGGATATCAATTTTCTTGTGCTCTGCTGAGCAGAATGTACACAGTAGTAAGTCCAGCTCAACTGCTTGCTTTTTACAGAAATCAGACGTTCAGTCAAGAAAGCAAAATGCCGTAATCACTAAGGACTCATAAAAAGGATTATAACTACCTCTGGGAGTCCAAGAATTTAGAACTATTCTCTCTTCCCTCCCACATGTGGTTGACTAATACAACACACCAGTTCCTAGCAGGGCTCATGTATTTTACCCTTGCTGCTTTTATCGTTAAGATCCAAGTTTTTCACCCAAGTCATTGTGAGCTCCTGACAGGCTCCCGTGGCCACCACCGCCTCCAGCTCTCAGATGTGCAGTGGGCTCCCTTTGTGTCTCATTCTGCTTTCCTCGCAACCCCTGCACTGTGAGCAGACCAGAATTATATCTCCTCTAGCTGAGGGTCTCTCCTCGGTGATGCTGGTGATGACTATTAAAACCACTCTCCTTTGTTTCAAATTTTAGGGACACAGCAGGTCAAGAAAGATTCCGAACGATCACAACAGCATACTATAGAGGAGCCATGGTGAGTGTGTTTGAGGGTTATGTAACTCTTCGGGTGGAAGTAAAACATGCATATTTATTTGCCAAGATTATAGGATTCAAGTTGGAGTCTAGCACAATGGGGAAAATACATTTTCGATGTGAAAACTAAACATTTACAGGGTTTTTGGTTATGTTTTGTGTTTAATAACTGTATACTTTGCTATTGGTCTTCATAATAATAATCAGGTAATTAGCTTTTAAATGTTCTAGAACTCCTGTGTACATTTAGGCGATTGTATATTCTTAGGATTTTTCCTTTATTAATACCTTATGGCAGTCTTAGCCAACCACAAGCCCTGTGACTACGTAGTCGTTTCTTGCACTCTCATCACTCAGCCCTGCCATCGGCATCCGTTATCTCCCACCGTTTCTGCAACATCCACTGCTTATGCTCATCTCTCTGGAGTCTCCTTGACCAGAATTCTGCCAGCTGGCTAGAAAGTAGCCGAATGGTCTGTGACACTTTGAGGCTTAGAACCTAAGAACCTAGTGAATCTTTTTTTTTTTTTTTTGGTCAGAGTCTCACCTTTTGCCTGGGCTAGAGTGAGTGCCGTGGCGTCAGCCTAGCTCACAGCAACCTCAAACTCCTGGGCTCAAGCAATCCTCCTGCCTCAGCCTCCCGAGTAGCTGGGACTACAGGCACGTACCACCATGCCCGGCTAATTTTTTCTATATATTTTTAGTTGTCTGATTAATTTCTTTCTATTTTTTAGTAGAGACGGGGTCTCGCTCTTGCTCAGGCTGGTTTCGAACTCCTGAGCTCAAACAATCCGCCCGCCTCGGCCTCCCAGAGTGCTAGGATTACAGGCGTGAGCCACCGCGCCCGGGCAAGAACCTAGTGAATCTTGACTATCAAGTCCTTGTTTGCTACCTCCTGGCCTTATCCTGGTTATCGTAACTTCATTACTTGGTTATTTTCCATCCTAAGAGGCTTCATCTATTCAATGCATTTATATTGCTTATTGGCTCTGGGCAGGTCCTGTGTGGTGCTGGGAGTACAGTGGTGAGTAAGGCAGCTTGGAAGCAGAGCTGTGCTGAACCATGCCTGAAACACCAGGCCCACACCAGGGCTGTACCTCTGGCCTTTAGGCCTAAGCCAAGTACAGGTTGGAGCGTTGAATTATGATGAAACCCAGTATGCTCAGAGAGTCTTTGAAGGTTGAACAATTGAGATTATGAAGCCTAACCTGGTATATTGTAGGGTACCAGCTGCCATCATACCCAACTCGTTGCTTAAAAGACTCGTACCCCTGGAGGTGGTGCTAGGGTGACAGAGCTGAAGGGGTGATAGCTGTCCCTTGCCTCCAGAAAGATATAACTCATCCCCACAAAAAGATTAGGGATTCCTTTTTAAAGGTATACCACTAACTATGTTATTTGTATAGGTTCACCACACTCCACCCTACAATACTTTTAAGATTGTGAAAGATCATCATTTTAATAAAGACAGTTGCCAGCCGCTCTGTATTTGCTTAGATTGGAATCAAAGGAAAGGGACTTGTTGTATGTGCCAGGAAGACATTTGTTTGTTTACCCAGGAAGAATTTTAGGGATAAAAAGAACATTAAAACGGGGATGATTTGGAATAGTTTACAGGTAATTCTGAGTAGAGGCATCTTAAACACACAAGCCTTTCTATTGACCAGTTTTTTAATATTCTGGGAGTGATGTGTTGGCACCATTTGCGTGCTCATTTTCACTAGAGGGTGTGCAGGAACACTTAGAATGGGGGATTAAATGTTTCAGTTTCACGTAGATACCTAGTTCCAGTACATGGTATGAAGAAAGAGGACATTGGAATGTGTTATTTAATTTAGATTTGAGGATTGTCTGTGTTTTCATTTATCTACTGCTAGTCTTTCCTCATATTACTTCAGATAATTAGAAATTGTTGCTATTCTAGTTAGTTTTGTTTTCCATTTTGAAGCTAGGGACTTTTGTCTCTTCTGTTCTGCTATATACACTGCCAGTGTCTGACACATAGTAGATGCTCAGTAAGTACTTGCTGAAGGGTATATCAGTGGAAAATTTCAGACCTAGACATAGTCTTAGATAAATCTTCAGGAAATCCTGCTCTGCTTGAGTCCTGGATCTCTCAGGTCATCTATTCCAGTGGGATGTGGGGCCATCCTGTTCTCATTGGGGTGTACCCTTTTCAGCAAGTGGTGTTATGACAGTTTTACTTTGGTTGGTTCAGGTATGCACCGTGTCGACAAGCACTGTACTGGCGTCTCCACCGTGGCAGAATTCTTTGGTCTATTTCAGACACTTCAGCAACATTCACAGGCATAGCAGTAATCCTAATGAACAATCAGGCTTTGGGGAAAAAAAGGACCTTATCATTACATTTTCAACATTTCTCATAGACCAGCACCATCTTCTGAATTCTTAGGAAGCTATTCTTATTGTGGGTACACACTAGATGCATAAATGTTTTCTAAAATTCTCTTTTTTTATTATTACTGTTATTTTAATTGATACATAATAATTGTACATATTTATGAGGTACAATGTGATATTTTGATATGTGTATACAGTGTGTAATGATCCATTCAGAGTATTAGCATACCCATCACCTCAAACATTTATCATTTCTTTGTGTTAAGAACATTCAAAATTCTTTCTTCTAGCTCTTTGAAAATATACGATAAATTGTTGCTAACTACAGTCATCCTAGAGTACTAAAGAACACTAGAACTTACTCCTATCTGGCTGTACTTTTGTATCCATTAACCAGCCTCTGGCTAGCCCCATCTCACCGCTTCCCTTTGCAGCCTCCAGTAACCACCATTCTACCCTCTACTTCTATGAGATCTGCTTTTTTAGCTTCTACATGAGTGAGAACATGTGGTATTTATCTTTCTGTGCCAGGCTTATTTCACTTAACATAATGTCCTCCGAGCTCATCCACATTGCCACATATGACAGAATTTTGTTCTTTTTTATTGCTAAATAGCAGATACATAAAGTTTGAACTGGTATACTTGAAATTGTACTTCCAACTGATTCATACTATCAGTTAGCTTACGAACATAAGCAATAGTAAAATGATTTCTACTACTGAAACCAAAAAAAGATATAAATTAATAATAGCTATGATTTATTGAACCTAAGTTATGCCCTGTGTTCTAGGTGAAGTAGTTTAAAAATAATGTCTCAGTAGATCCTTGAAATGATCCAGCATAGAAGAGGTATTGTCCTCAGTTTACAAAGGAGGGAATGAAAATTAAGAGGAATAAAATAATGTCCCCAGGGTCTTTCAGTTAATACACATTGGAGCCTAAGCTAGACCTGTGCTCTTAACACCACACTGTGTTCACGCTTTCTGTGCTAACCAACTGAAGTGAGATTTCGTGATGGCATGGCATGTACACGATCAAGGTTGTTCATACAACCCAAAGGATGGCAGCGCTTTGGAAGTTATTTGGTCACTTTCAATAATATAGGCAGCCAAATACTTTGAATCAAGAATTATTCAGAATTCACTTTGATTTTTTTATCGTGGTAAAATATACATAACATATAATTTGCCAATTTAACCATTTTTAGGTTGTATAGTTCTCCATTTTGATTTTTTAAAAATAAAATTATTTGTAATGAGACAATTATAAAGTCTCCTTTAGAATGTGCACCCAAAGTAAAGCATTTGCATTTGAGGCAAGGAGGAGGGAGGATAGAGGAGAGTATTATTTGTTATTTAAACAATAATGTATTTTTTTCTGGTTGCAGAAAGGATACAGATAATATAAACAGTTTTGAAAATCCCAGGAAATCACCCAAAATCCCACCACGCTAAGAGATACCTTCTGTATTTTATTTCCTGAATTCTTTTGTCTGTCTTTTATATGTTTTATATTTATTTACATTTATATTTTACATTTAGTTACAAAATTGGAAGACACACCTTGAAGGACTTTGCCTGCCATACTAAGGAACTTTTAATTTAATTTTGAGTGCGATGGAGAGATACTAAAGGATTTTGAGCAATGAAGTTATAGCATTGGTGCCTCTATGGAAAGTGGGTTAGAAGAGGTTAAGACAATATTTGATAGCACAACAAAGTGACTATAATCAACAATAAGTTAGGGTATACTTTAAAATAACTAAAAGAGTGGAATTGGAATGTTCCTAACACAAAGAAAAGATAAACGCCCAAGGTTATGGATAACCCCTCTCCCCAAAAAAGATGTTATACTTATTTGAAAAAAAAAAATAAATAAAAAGTAAATCATTTCACAGCACTCATCTGCTCAAAAAAATAAAGAAGAAGTTAGGAATGAATGCAGGGAAACCGATTAAAGGTTATGACAGTAATCCAGGTAAAGAATAATCGACAAATATCTGAATAAGACCCTGTGTGTGTTGGGGGAAGGGCCAGATTCTGGAGATACTGAGGTGTTTGGGGCTACAGGACTTAGTGAGTGAGTGTCTTCAGAGGGGAAGATAACTCCCACGTGTTTGCTTGGGCTGTCTGGCTGGGTTATATTGCCATTCACCAAAATGATAATACAAGGAAGAGTAGAAGATTCAGAGGAGAGAAGACAATCTCACGTTTTCCTTAGTTGAGTCTGCGGTGACTACAGGGGATATCTAGCAGCTGGTGTCCGGACAGTTGTCTCCAAGGCACATCTGGCCTCTGCCTACCTATTTGGCCTCATCTTGTGCCCTTCTCCCATTAGATCTGTGCACCCTTGTCCTGCTGACTTTCTTCCACTGAGTCCAGTGGGCTCTGGATCTTCAATGTCAGCAAGATATTTATAATGTTTCCGCTATTTGCCAGGTACCACGGGCTTCCCCTCTTCACTGCAGCCCCCACCCCTTTGACTAGTTTGTCTACTCAGTCCTCAGGCCTTGGCTTTAATGTCATTTTCTCAGGGAAGTCTTCCCTGACCACTTCAGCCTCTCAACCAGATTAGATTACATCCCTAGGATATGTGCTCAGAACTCCCTGTGCTGCTTCATAGCAATTGTCAAAATTGTAATTAATTGTATTGTTATTAGTTCATTGTCTATTTTCTCTGCTAGCCATCCACAAGAGGAAGGGACCTTGTCTAGCTTGTTCACTGCTGGTAGCACTAGTATAGTATCAAGCACACAGTAGGTACTCACTAAATATTTGTTGAATGGATGGACAGGTGAGTTAGTACAGAAGTGTGGTCTGGGGATATAGACTCTGGAATAGTTAGCATACAGGTATTAGTTGAAACATTTGGACGGTAAATCTTTGAGAAATCCCAGACATGGAGTCTTTAAAAATATGACAACAGTGCCTTTCATTAAACCATTATGACAAATGCATTATATTTTAAGTGTCTGTGATCTTATTTGAAGAGTGACATTTTGATCAGCTTATACAAAAAATAATTTTAAAGTGGTGTGGTCTCAATCTTAGTAGACGAGCAAGAAGCAAGACAGTTTCTACTTGAAATAAACAAGTGTACAATGGAAGTGATTACCGCTTACTCTCAATGTTATCTCTGTTTTAACTTAAACACTCATTCAGCTCCAGTTGGTGCTGATCGTTATCATGTTAGGTCAGGTAGAAAGGGTGTATCACTTTTACAACAATCACTAATTCATTAAAGGTTTAACAGTGAAAATGTTAACTGAGTTTTTATTTATTTACGTGGTGAGACAATGGAAGAATTTATCTATTGATTTTTGTTTCTCTGTACTCTTCAAATTTATTATGAACCCCTTTTTGAAGACAAAAGAGGACAAACAGTAGGTCTCTAGAGGGTAAGAGTACACTGACATTATATACAACTTTAAATATATACGGTACTAACTAAAGATCTTTTTTTCCCTCTTATAGGGAATTATGCTGGTCTATGACATCACAAATGAAAAATCCTTTGACAATATTAAAAACTGGATAAGAAACATCGAAGAGGTATGCACGGAAAGGAAAGGCTGATACTGGGGCAGAGAGCTGCTGGGGCCTGTGAAGGGCTCCTGTCTCTCCGAGGGGCAGCGGCGCTGTGAGAAGCAGGCATGGGCAGGCGGTGCCCTCGCTCCTAGGAGCTCCATAAAGGCCTGGTCTCTTGCTGCCGGCCTGACTACTGGTGGGTGCGGGGGTGGCATGGTGGGGGGAGGAGGAGCAATGTCACAGAATTTTAAACTTAGGCCAGATCTGGGAGATAATCTCATCCAAGTCCCCATTTCACACACGAGGGAACTAAAGCCAGAAAGAAGTGACTTGCCTGTGCTCGTACAGCGTTTAAAAAAGAGAGCCAGGATGAAAACATGTGATTCGCAGATTCTGGCTATTGCACCATGCTGTTTGACTAGCAAAAATATATTTTTAGTCTGGCAACTTTTTGCCCTTCTGACATTTTCTCCACCTTAGATATCTGAAATTTGTTTTAATTCCAGGATAATTGGTATTACTTTTTTTTTTTATGTCTTTGACATTTCAGACAAAAATCTGACTCTGGAATAATTTTGTACACATTTATATTAACGCACATGAATTTATTTTTTAAGTAGTTCAGAATCCAGAATACTTTCTCCATTGGGTCACTCAGTAGCAAGTTTTTTTCCTTCTTTGACCCAAACAAATATTTGGAAATTTTGTTGTTAGATAACTGTAAGTTTTATTTCTATTTGTTCATGTGCAGAAAATGACAGAATGACTGTGGGCCCTCTGGGGAAGAAGGTTTGCACAGCTCTGCCAGGCTCTCATGCTGTGACTTTGCCCCTCCTCCCATCTTTAAACTTTCTCTGGATCAGGCCCTGTGTGGAATGAAAGATTATTTGCCTAATTATTAAATTCACGGATGTGTTTCTGACAGGTTAGGATTTGTCTGTTGAATGACCGATTTTTCTCAGGCTGTTTTGATAGCATATTATTCTCTCCCTGCAGCACGCCTCTTCAGATGTCGAGAGAATGATCCTGGGTAACAAATGTGATATGAATGACAAAAGACAAGTGTCAAAAGAAAGAGGGGAGAAGGTAAATTTGAATTGAATGGATAAAGGTTGGAATTCGTGCACATTAAATATTTATTTTCTTAGTATTTAATTATCAATCTAAGTTTTAAACATATTTCTGCTTAAATCCTTTAAAATTGGATATCAATAACAAAGAGAGGTAATCTATACTTGAATGGTGGGAATTAGTATTCGAGATCCAACTCTATATACTGTGTGGTCATGACTCATTCCTAAAGAATTTGCTAATGTTTTCTGGGAGATACGAATTGGTCCTTTCTAGGATTCCTGCAGCTTAGACTTCAGGCTGTTTCTTTCAGATTTGTGTGAAAATGCTCAGTTTTAAAGTTAAAGTAATTCATTTTCTTTGAAAAGGTTATAGGATAGGTGAAGTTTCAACAGTAATCATTTTCTAACTCATTTTTTTCCCTAAGAACATTTTACTACCTATTAGATTTAGGTCATTATGGATAAGCTATGGGTGTCATTTAGAGGTATTTCTCTCTTTTGTGTCCAGTAATGCAAAAGATTTATGTTGTGTACCTTATTACTTCTGTGGAATTTTCTAAATGGACTTCACTTTTTAAGTCTTGGAATTTTGCTTTAGCCTTTTTTGTTGAATGATATATGCAGAATGTGTTTTGTTTTTCAGTCTGACTGCAAACTTAATTTAATGTTGTAAATGAACTAGGAACTCTTCTGGGGGTAGATGGAAATATGGAAGAGTTCACAATTTTTCTCAGTAGAAATCAAAGCAAGGAATTCTTCAGTATTTAAGCTTTTGTTCTATTATGGACCAATTTATTAAAAGCAATTAAAAGTAGTAGAGTAACTGTTGGAGAATTGTACTTTTGGAGCAGATAAAAGGAGTGAATTAATCCCAAGTTAACTGTAGGGGTGGGAATTTATGTCATTGTTTTTCTTGTAAGTATTAGAGAACTTAAAGTATAATAGAAAAAAAGAGAAGTACTTAAATTGTGTTTTAAATGGAAGTTGTGCCATTTTTCTTATAAGTAAGTTGAATTAGTAAATTCCAAAAACAATAGAAGAAAGCAAAGAAATTTGAGAACCACGGGAATTCTAAAATAAATACTACCTCTGAAAAATCTAAAAAATATAAATGTTTAAGCAACTTTCACTGAATTTAAATGTTTCTGTTTGCCTTTCAGCTAGCAATTGACTATGGAATTAAATTCTTGGAGACAAGTGCAAAATCCAGTACAAATGTAGAGGAGGTAAGAAGGAAACATGGGGTGACTTGTTATACAGTGGCACCAGTGCACAGGTGCCTGTGTTCAAGCACCTCTCAAAGCCTTGGTGTTTTCTGATCTAGTGAGTGCTTTTTGTTGACCCATCTCCACTTTGTGCACTTTGTGCTTCTGACTTTTTTGTGGACTCTGATTGTTGAATTTCTAGCATCCAGCTTCCACATGGATTATATTAGATTGCTCAATTAAGATTCGCTGAACAGGAGATTAAGAAGTTCAATTTAAGTTCAGTTTTGCTCTTTGTTTGGGAAGCTAGAAATCCTGACTAGCAGACCAGGCAGTGTTCTCTGCTCATCTGTCATCATTCAAGTCATCCTGTCGTAGCCTGTAGCAGAAGAGTTAAATGACTTTCGTGTCTGTATTCTCTCCAGAAGGAATTGAACTGTTATTGAACAGATTCCCTTAGTATACACATCTGAAGTAGATAAAACACAATACATTGAACTATAGTGGCATTTAGTAGAAATAAGAAAGTGTGTTTATCAGAGAGTAGCTTTAATACATTTTCATTAAGTAAGCTGTTAAGGAAAACCAAATCATCTAAAATCTTCTAAGAATAGGTTTTCTTCACAAGAATGAATTGCTGATGATATTTTCTTTTTAAAACAACATATTTTAAACTGACCATAAAAATAATACATGTAATATTCTCTTAAAATACTGGCAGTCTCATAAACATTTAATTTCTTAGGCTACTCACTGTTCATCATAACATAATGTCTAAAAATTGAGATTTAAATGACTTTATTAGCCAATGGACATGGATCAGAACTTTTTGTTTTAGATAACTAATAGTCATTCTTTCAGGTTGGCTAATGGGTGTTAGGAAACAGGAAGTCTCCACTGATTATTTACACGAACTTACTTAAGCAGATAAACACTTCTCTGTGCTTGCCACAAAAGGAATTCACTCCATCAGAAAGAGGGGAGCTTCGTAAGTCAGCTCGAATGGTGGAGGCAGGAGAAAAGCTTGCTCACTGAGGTGGCCCCCATAGGATTGCTTCCAGAGAACGAACCTGGACTTAACGGAGCAGGCTAAGTCTCCGTTAGTACCTGCACCCTGATCATGGCTGTGGCTTAGAGAGAGCATTGAGTTAGGGAAGTATAAAGCTGGGAGTTGCTGAGCTGCTTACTCTAGCCAGGCATTATACAAATGTTAGCAATTTTTCCAGAGCTTTAAATTAGTGTGGTTAGCCTCATGAAAACTGAGATGGGCTTATTTAGAAACTTAGACTCATAGGTGGCCAGTGTGACAGTGAGATGCTGACAATGAGTAATAATAGTAGTTATCATATTGTTTCTATTTGATTGGACTGGAAATAATCCCTTTCCTAAACAGTTTTGGGGGATCAAGAGTAGCTGGAAACAATGACGCTGACAGAACAGTGGGTTTAACAGGGAGACAACTGAAGAAGCTTTAACGGTTCTTGGCTTTGTAGAAACAAAATTAAATGGGTTTAAAAAATATTTGGTTTGAGTCAAAAGACACTATGGATAAAGTATCACTGAGATTAATCAGATTTGTCCTGCTTCCATTGGACTGATTCCCATGAAGGGGAATTTCCTGAGCTCAAGGAACAGTTGTTGGGATATTGGAGTGTGAAGACATGGAAGATTATACATACTCAAGTGTAAGAGTGACAGCAATTTGAAAGAGGAGATCAGAAATAAAAAGTAGTTATTTTTGTGAAGACAAATTTTAGAGCTACAGGATAATACATAATCATTCATTCACTCATTAAACAGACATTCAGCATCTCCTAGACCAGACACTGTGCCCTGCTCTGGGGATGTGGGTGGCTTAAACAGAGCCTCTGCCCTGTTCTTGGTGTACTGAGGAAGCAGCTCATAACTCAACATGTGTCAGATTAAGAACTTGTGTCAGATGTTACATGAAGGAAGGAAATAGTTGATGAATGAATGACAGTTTGATAACTTCGGAAAAAAGTTATAACTGATGTAATTGAAAAAGCATGTAACATTCATGTGCATATTATGATTACAATTGTTATTCTCTCAATTTAAAACTTTAAAGTAATATATTTATGATGAAATAATGAAAATTCTGTATTTCTATTTTAAAATATATTGTGACTATATAATAATGAAAATTTTTGTTTTACCTGTAGGCATTTTTTACACTTGCACGAGATATAATGACAAAACTCAACAGAAAAATGGTTTGTATCACTTATAATTTTTATTTCCATTATGTTCTTTTTTTTATTTTGTGTTTGATGCAAAGGACAGGCTTGATTAAAATATATTCGCATTAAAATCATTTTTTTCCTGACTCAGATATTCATTTGGTTGAATGCTGATTCTTATTTCTGTTCGTTTAGGATTCTTATTTCTGAACTATAGCTGTTTCAGTTGTTTCATCTGTCTCTTTAAGTGGTCTTTAATTGAATGTTGATCAGAATAATGAAAATAATAATGGCACAAATTAGATTTTTGCCATAAAATTATCTGGTTCAGATATATAGATAGATAGATATAGATATTTATATCTGTATAATTATGGTACTGAAGCTGCTAAAGTTTGCTTAAATTTGGAACTATCTCAAGTGATGAATCGTTAGGACAACCTTGGAAGTTTGTTTTAACCTGAGTCCTGAATATAACTGTATACCTTATATTACCAACTCTTCTTACCTCTAACAGGATTATCTATACCAGTATCTTGACATTGTTTCCGTCATTACCTTCAAAACTTTACACTTCATTGGTTATAATTTCTTTGAACTAGAAATAAGAGCTTCCTATCTAATACATTATTAACATAAAAAGTGCTATCCTAAGGACATTTTTCTCTTTTTAATCCACCATTTCCAAAGAAAAAGACAACAGTGGTGCTTAACTAGTTCCTTTTCTAATAAAATAGCAAGATGCACATTTCACTAGAATACGCATTTCACATGGTTTGGTTTGCTATTTTTGTTTTTTAGACAATTGGGATCAAACCATGAAACTTTTATTTCCTTGGTAACTTTATCTTCTATTTTTTTAGAACGACAGCAATTCAGCAGGAGCAGGTGGACCAGTGAAAATAACAGAAAACCGATCAAAGAAGACCAGTTTCTTCCGTTGTTCATTACTTTGATGAACTCTTTCTGAGAGACTGCAGCACACCTAGAGGGCCCTTTCCTGCTTCTCTGAAAGCACAGGTCACCCAGCCTCAGAATCACACCGCCGGCTGCTGCTGAGAGCACCACCCAACATAGACCTCTCAACACAGAATGCCACGTGGATTCCAGCCTCATGGAACAGGCTCCTTTTTTCAAACATGGAAGCAAACAAAGTGGAGACACTTGCAGGACCTAACTTGTTTTTTCTTTGTTTTATTGCCTTTTGCAGAAGCTGCTATCTTTCTTTTTCACTTTGCACATCAGTGTTAGCCTTCCCTATTACAGCACAATCTTTAGACATATATTTGCACACTTTTGTGTCATGAAATTCTAGACAAATTTGTACATTTGGGGATGTTTAAAAGACAGCAGAACATTTAGAGCAGAGATTAATAAACTAAAATTAAAAGATATTTGGTTTGGTTCATATGGCCAAATGTTACTGCATTGGAAGCATTTATTTAAATGCTTTGATTTGTGGTTTTCTTAAATAAGAATCATTAAATTCATTTTAAAATTTTATGAAAATGCCCATCTATTCATCAGAGGCCACAATGTCTTTATTTCTTCAGATTGTTAAGAGTTTTGCCTCATCCTGACCTTTTTGTGAGAGAGTCTGGGTGGCTGAATGAATCACATTATAAATTGATTACCTCTGCCTAATCTATAGAAGCTGTATTTGGAAATCACCATAATCTCACTTTTCCTGGGGTTTGTATTTGCTATTCTTTCTCTCGTTTGACTTATTGTAATTATTCACTTATCTAAAACTAATAACATATTCGAGTGTTGTTGTATTTCTATTTGTGAACTTCTTCAGCTGAAATTTTACATAGGCAGAAAGATGTACCATTTAGGACTTTATTTCACCATATAACTGGGGTTCTGTCACATAATGGTATGTAATGTATTTTTTCTAAGGTTCACCCCTTAGCTTTCTGGTTTAGTTGCAATACCCAATTCTTACCATAATCCCTGTCTGCAAAAGTTAACAAAAGTTAGATTTAGATTTTAGCTTGCAGAAAGCTTACTGATAGGGAAATTAACTTGTCGATATAAATTTAATAGAGATAGCTCTTGGTACTGGTGAAAATAATGATTTTTGGTTCTGTTTTTATTTGAATGAGTATTTTTTTAATGAAAGTAATTAGACCTAGTGCAGCCTCTAGGAAAAGTCTCACCTTTTCATTAGAGAAAATATGATCAAGGTTTCAGTTTTATAACACCTGTTGTTGAGTAAGTAGAACCAAGTTCCATCAGTTTAGATTCATTGTTATAGAACTTAGTCTAGTCATTTGGGCCAAAGCCCACCGAATGCTTAGTTGCCTTTCTCATCAAACATTGGTACTGGTATACCTTTTGTAGATGAAACCATCACATAAGAAAAAAAGGTATTTAGTGTTAACTTATGTGCCAAATTCAGATCACTATGTCATTGCTGTTATTCTAGCCTTCAGTGCCATAACACAGAAGGCAGTAATACAGAGGTGATTAGGGAAATGAATTCTGTTAATTATTCTTCCTGTTAATGCCTAACTTGCTTCACAAAGGCTACTGTCATGCTTGATAGTTAAGAACTGGAGATGGATGTCTAAATGGATTGCTTGTTACCTACCACAGAGAATTCTGCTTCACATTAAGATATGTCCTTAGAATGCTTGGACCAGTCAACCTTTACTACTTGTTTGAAAACTTAGGAACAGTTTAGCAGCTGCAAATATACCAGAGCTATTTTTGATGGATACATCAAACTTACTGTTGACAAATTTTAGCCTCCTTAATAATTTTTATAGTTACCTATAGGCTTAAAAGTCAGCCATTGCTGTCCCAGTATAATCAGTAGTTCCGTGATTGAAACTTGATTGTAATCTGCTGTCTTCAAGTTAAATACATTCTCAAAAAGAAAAAATAATTTCGTAGAAACATCTCATTTTCACTAATTTTCTGAAAAAATTCCAAGCAGTTAAGCTTTCTGGATGGTAACAAAGTACTTTCTAAAAGGCAAGTGCTATGACACCATGTATGAATGTAATTCTCTTAGTAATTTACCTCTGACTATTTGGTGTCTTAACACTTTGGTTTATATCTCAGGGGTTGTCTGCAAACCAAAACTGACATATTCTGTGGTTAGCTTTTTACATTTTTTTTTAACAGAATGCTTTGCTTTTGTTCAGTTTCCTCTCTTCTTTTGTCTTATATGGGTTAACAACTGGTCTCCATGAACTTCCCTTTGAAAGAGCCTGCAAAAAATTTAGATGAGTCTGAAAGTGCTCTTTGAAGTAGCAGCAAATTGGGAGTATATGCTCTGTTGTATAAAAATAAATTGTCCTTGCTATTTTCTTACATTTAGCTTTGCTAAATTGTATATAAATTGAGCTAAGACCATAGGAAATCCACTTTCTGCATGGTAAAATGACCCAATAAATATTCCACTTTGCTTAATAATGTACATATAGTGCATTATTTTTTCTATTTGTAGATGAATTTAGTGACAGATAATTGTCTGTTCCCTGCTGAAACTGAAGAAATCTAGTTTTTTGTGAACATTTTTGTGGTCTTATGGATAAGGTACATGAAGATTTTTGCAGCAGTATTAGTGGTTCAGTGGCTGCACTTTATTATCAATGTGCTAAGTTTTTGACAATGATCGGATTAGACCTTTTCAAGTAGATGCTGAGGGTTTCAGTGAAAATGTGCTGTAACTAAGTAGCATGTAAGTCAGTTGATTATAATATGTTTCACTGGGAACTTATTTTAACTATATTTTACTTCAGACAGATTATGATAAAATAATCCACCTGTGCATCAGTTAGGAGGTGCTGCAGGGTTTCTTACTACTTACATAAACATTTTGTGCAGTCTTTGTTATAAATTTTCAGAAGACTATACTCTTTACTTTGAAGGACTGTTTTTTAATTATACCTCATTTAGCTAACTACAATAGTATTCTAATACCTGGTAGAAAAACGGTGAGCCAGCCTTTAAGCACCCAACAAAATTTAGATTATATGTTTTGTTTTGAACTGAAGGCATCTTTGAAAAAGATAGGAGATACCTTAGTTTAGAGTAGAACATATATGTCATATCCAGTAGAGTAAAAAAAGTATTATCTCTTTGTCTCCATTAATAAATTTAGCTGTGCAATATAGATACATTTTTGCAGAAGTTTCTAAGTAAGAGATCATAACTCCATTTTACAGGTTCTGAATGCTGAGAGTGTATTAAGGCTTATAAAGTTTTTCGTGTGATAAGTAAGTGATACATGTAAGCAGACATTCTTTTCAAATTCATGACTTAAATTCCTGTACAAATTTAGTTCTTAATCTTTAAAGAAGAGCTTCTAAGCTTAAAATTTGAAAACTGAATTTCAGTATGTTTGATTTACTTATCTCAAATTTTAAGCACTCATTTCTGTAATCAGGGTTTTTAGAATTTATTTTTT
This sequence comes from Propithecus coquereli, assembly GCF_000956105.1. Classification (NCBI taxonomy): domain Eukaryota; kingdom Metazoa; phylum Chordata; class Mammalia; order Primates; family Indriidae; genus Propithecus; species Propithecus coquereli. The sequence goes on along the minus strand of NW_012147634.1, from coordinate 4,741,125 downwards.
AAACAGAAAAGACATTCCTTTTTCATTTTTGTTACATCCAAAGGGTGGAGGGGCAGGGGTGGGCAGAAAGGAATGTCTAAAAATGAAATCCCTTGATGTATAGAGGGACCTGGAAGGACAGGCTATGCTAATAAAATTTCAAATTTTAGCACAATTTTAGAGTAGAATCAATCTTTCTTTTAGACTAATAAAATTAATGTCATGTTCACTATGAAAACGTCTAAATGAAATGTACAGAAATAAAATTTCAAATTTTAGCACAATTTTAGAGTAGAATCAATCTTTCTTTTAGACTAATAAAATTAATGTCATGTTCACTATGAAAACATCTAAATGAAATGTACAGAAATGAAAATTAGCAAACAATTATTTTAGGGATATTTTCAGATTTTACTTAATTTCTTGAAATGCATGTGCCATATGCAATTGCATTTCTTGTTGCCAAGAACTAAGAGACCATCTTATTTCATTTTCTTACCTTTTTTAAAAATGTGAATCATAGTTCATTCCTATGGCCTTACAGATGGGTTTTAGTTTGTTTGTTTGCAGCTGACACTGCAGTTCCTTTAATGCAAAATACTATAAACTATTTGACAAAAATCATGTCCCTAATGGAGAATATCTAGTTTTTCCATGGAATTATCCTACTGTGTATGTTTAAACATATTTTATTTTTACTCCAATGGCTTAATGTGAAAAGCTCCTGCAGATAAAGTGGACCTGTCATGTGTTTAATCTTGTTTAAGCCAGTTCATTAACTGTGTACTGATACTGATGCTGTGTTTTTTTTTTAAAAAAAGGATTTTATTCCAGGTGAACTTTTTTTATTTACAATAATGTTCGTCTAAAATAAAAACTACGTAATGAAAATACTCATGACTCTCTGAAATGGATTGTGCATTTTTAAAATGTTTTTGTAAATTTGATAGGTGTATGATTCAAACCATGATAGACTTGAGCTATTTTAGCAAACTTTATATCTGACCCAGAGTTGTTTAAAGACTTAGAAAAATGGCCAGATGCCCTGTTGATACTTAGTTCAGAAGACGTTGATGTTATTCTGTTGTAGAACCTGTAGCCTTAAATTGATCATCCTTCCCTTCTTAGTCCTTGCAAATTTAGCTGCTGTTGTTTTGTTGTCACTTAGTTTGATGGCGCCAGCCCTGTTAATGTTCTCCTACCTACCTTGCTTGTGCATGTCCCAGTCTCAGCCTTTCCCCTTCATCCCACAACCATTTCAAACCTTCACTATTCTTAAGCTTCCTACCTCTTTCCTCTCATTCTTCATAGATATTTCATCTCCCATCTCCCAGAGAAAAGCATCACTCTCAAACCACTCCTGTCCCTCCCTGATCTATAGTTAACATCGTCTTAGCTCCCTCCTCTTGGTAGCAGAGGCATTGTTCCTACTCCAGGCTCTCTCTCTGCCTCTTCTCTGGATTTGTCCTCCTACCGTAGGCTGCTTTTCTGGGATCTCACAGCTCTTTCCCTCACACCTTCAAACTCTTCCCCTGCCTTGGCCCTTTTCCCACAGCATCTGGGCATCTTCAACCCTCCCACCCTGTTGCCTTGTGTCCCTCTCTTACCTGCTGCTCTTTTTCCTCTTCCTCTTACAGTTAAGCTTTTCCAAAGAGTTGCCTACTGTTACTATCTTAACTTTTCCACTTTCCATTTATTCCTTAACCTACCCTAGTGTGGCTTCCACCCCCACCACTTCGCTGACTTTGTGCTTACAATGGCCTAGTTGCTAAGGTAGTGTTCAGTCCTTATCTTAGCTACCTTCTTGGCAGCATTTGACCAGTGTATCTCTCCCCACCCAGAAATGTTCTCTTCCCTCGGCTTCTGTGACAGTATTCTCCGGATTCCCACTTTTCCAGGATAATTTTATCTCTTGTCAGGGCTCTTTAAGTGCTCATAACTTCTGTGGAAAGGCTGAATAATTGCCCCCTGCCCAAGGATGTCCACGTCCTAATCCCCGAAACCTGTGAGTGTTACTTTATATGGCGAAAGGGACTTTGCAGATGAGATCAAGGATCATGAGATGGGAGATCATCCTGCATGATCCCGGTGGGCCCAGTGTAATCCCAGGGTCCCTCTTATGAGAGGGACATGGTAGAGTCAGAAGAAAGCCACGTGGTGATGGGAGCAGAGGGAGAAAATGTGACATGATGCAGGGCTGTGGGCCAAGGAACGTGGCAGCCTCTAGAATCTGGAAAAAGGCAGGAAAAGGATTTTCCTCTAAACCTCCAGAAGGAACCACCCTGCCCTGATACCTTGATTTTAGCCTAGGAAGACTCATTTTGTACTTACGGCCTCTGTAACTGTAAGAGAACATATTTATGCTACTTTAATCCACAAAGTTTGTGATAATTTGTCACGGCAGCAATAGGAAGCTAATACAGCTTTCAAATGTGTATCTCTGCCCCACCATCTTTCCAGAGGTCCAGCCTTAAAAGTTCATCTGCCTATTGGACATCTCCCCTTGGATCTGCTAGAGGGACAGCAAACACAGCATGTCTGAAACTCAAACTCAACTCTTATCTTTCCCACCTCCCCAGCAACCCCCAATCCCATGGGGGAATTCTGTTCTTTCTCCATCGTAATAAATAGCACCATCACCTAGATCCCCAGTTAGTCAGCCTCCAAATCTTACAGGTCCTACCTCCTTAATCTCTCTCTCATCTATCCACGTGTCCATTATTATTGCCTCCGTAGTCTCCCAGTCTCTAATCTTATTTTCCTCCAGTCCAATTTTCACAGTGCAGACATTTTTCTAACTTGAATCTTATCCTGTCACTGCTAGATGTAATGCTTTAGTGGTACTTCATAACCTTGGGATAAAACTTCAACTCGTGTGCGCGGCAAACAAGGTCCTTTGCCATCCCCGCATATCTCTCTCCTGTCACACCCTTTCTTTGAACCTCACCAGTCATTGCAGTTCCCCAAACACATCATGCTTTTCCATTCCTTTGTTTATGTTGCTCCCTCTGCTGCCTTCCTACCTCTTTGCCTGGCTAGATCCGCTTACCTTTCAAGACTTATGGTAAGATTTTAGCCACAAACCATCCCCGGTGAGAAGCCTCCAGTGTATGCCCAAAGTGTTGCTCACCGCACTGGATTCAAGTTGTCTGTTTACTTTCTTTCCCTTCTAGGTAGACTCCAAGCTCCTGAAGGGTGGGAACCATGGCTTTAGTTTTTGTATTCACTATACCCAATAAGGGGCCTGGCACATAGTAGGTATTTAATAGATGTTGAAATAATCGGTGAACTTCCATAGTCATAAAAATTAACATGCTGCTGAAGAAAGCTATGTGTAATTTAGGAGCTAAGTGTTATTTAGAAGTTTTGTTCTCGATTTACTTTTACAGAAAGATTTCAAGTATTATAAATCTGTAAATGCCTCAGTAAGTGCAGCAATAAAATGAGAAGCTTCATTATCTGGTCTTTATTCTGGTCCTTACCTTATACTATTATTAAATAGAGAAGAATTTCCATTTGCTAAGGTGAATCACCCAGAACACTGTTGACATATTGATAAATTGCGTAAACCCTCTTTGCCCCTTCCTGTTTCCTACCCTCAAGATTTAGATTTTCTAATATTAGTTCCAGGGATATATAAGAATGCCCCATAGCAGGTAAAATAAATAAATATGTATATTTACCCTTCTAAGGTAAAAGTAGTTGGACGATGACATGAAAGAAAAGTAGCAACTACTGTGGGTAAGAATAGCAACTGCTGAATAGCTATACGAACTAAGTCTTTGTTCCTTAGGAGTAAATATTGTAATAAATTTTAGAGAAAATATTTCATATAGGTAGCTACAGGGGTCAATACATTACCAAAAATAACAATATCTCGATCAAGGCAGTTGGATCTACTACAAAGAGGCTTGAGTTACAAATCAAGACTTCCAGGTTGCAGGTTGGTTCTGCTGCTAATTAATGGAGCATTTTCTAGGTTTGTTTTCTTATCTGTTTGCTTTTTTTTTCTTTTTTAATTATATTGGATGATCCCTGAGTCCTTCCCCAGCTCTGAAATTCTATGAAACACTAGTAATTACCACAGATCATTTGATATTCTACCATTGCTGTAGTTTGTCTCTCTGATGTCTACATGAAGCTATTTCTTTTTATGGTTTATAGATTTGGAATACAAATTAAATCAACTTCTTGGCATTATGACCATGGATACTTAGAAGAAACTAGGTAGTTAAGTAATATTTTATCTAATTTCTTATGACCCATTTTTCCCTCCTTGTTTTTTCTCTTACGATTTCTTCCTCTTGCATTGCCTTTTTAAAAAAAAATTCAGTAGTGAGTATTGTTTGCAAGCTGAAGCTGAATTAATTCTGAGTATGTAGTTATTTCTAAGTGTTACTTCCTTAAGACTCTCATACTGTGCCATCAACAAAACACTGCTTAATAAAACCTGGGTCTTCGGTTGACTCCTTCAGGGCAAGTAGCTTCACTCTGTCCTGCAGGATCCCAGCAGGATCAAACTACATCACTTGTTACTAAGGAAACTGGGTTGGGTATTCTGATGGACCCCTCAATCTCATGTCTTCCTCCAGATGGTGTCCTGTCTCCTCTCCTCCAAAGCTAAATTTCTCCTCTTTCCTCTTTTTCTCACCACACATTCATTCGAGAACACTTTGTGGACTGGCTTTTGCTCCTATGTCTGTTAGGGTCACTAATGACCTCATGGCTAAATCCAGTGGACATATTTCACTAGTAGCTTATTTAACCTCTCAATAGCCCTTCTTTCTGAAATGTTTTTCCCCTTGACTTCCACGACACCACATTCCTCTAGTTTTCTTGCTGCCCTCCTAGCTGCTCCTTTTCAGTTTCCTTTCAGGTTCCTCTTCTCATACCTTAAAGTGTTGGTGTTTTGGCAAAGGCCTGTCCTTGCTTTACTGACTCTCTAGATGATTCTACGCAATATCGAGGCTTCAAGTGTTCAGAATAGTCTCATTTCCAGGTTTTCAATCCAGGTCCATGCTGATCCTGAATATCCGTTAGCCTACTGAACAACTCCATTTGGAGTGTTCTCCAGCTTCTCAATCTCAGGGCATCCAAAATCGTGCCCGTTATCACGTCTCCTTTCCACACTCTCTCCTCCTCCTGTCTCCAAAGCAACCACTTGAGCCCAAAACCTCTAGAAGTCATCATCCTTGACTTGTCCCTCTCTCTCACTCCATGCAGTTCAGCAGTCACTAAGTCTGTTTGCAGTTCCTGAATCTTTAAGAGGTGAAATGCAAAACATCTCCCTTTGGGTCCCAACTTTTGTCCACTGGTGTTAGTCTTTTCAGTGTGGATGGCCAAGAGTTTTATTCATGATGGATATTAAGGAATGAGTAGGGGTGGCTAACACTTAATATAGCACTTACCTGTGCCAGGCACACTCCTCAAAATAACCCAGGAGGTAAGTATTATTATTATTATTTATTCTCATTCAACACAGAGAAAAATCTATCTTAAACATAAATGGTCACAGAACTTAATCTTCCAGTTTTAATTTTTAAACCTCTCAGAAACTGTTAATATAAAATAGATGTAAGTTCCACTTTTTAAATTATTTCATTCATTGAACAAATATTTAGTGAGCTGCTTCCAGGCGCTGAGGAAACAACAAAGAACAAAGCAAAGCCCTGTCCTCCAGTTTACATTTTAATGGGGAAGACAAATGAGCAAGTTATTAACAAATGGTCCGCCAGAGGATGGAGCAGGGCGATGATACTATTGCCATAGGGTGGTCAGAGAGTGCCTTCAAAAACGTTTTTTAAGATTTGGGAGAAAAAATTAAAACCAGCTGTCCAAAACACCTCTGAGAAGGACAGCTTCCTCCACCACCATTTATTTCATCATTTTACCACCTCTGGGTAATGGCTGGGTCACTGCTATATCAGCCCAGATTTTACACGTTGATGGAGCACGAAGTTCCCTCAACTATGCAAATAGAAAAAATGTGCCTTTTTTTTTTTTTTTTTCTTTTTTTTGGGGGGGGGGTGGTGGGGGCAATACAGACCGGGAAAATGTGCTTTTAAAAAGACTCCTCTATTTAAGAAGGAATTCTGCCTCCGCCCTGCGCTGTTTTTCCTGAGTTGACCTGGAATTGTTCCCGTTCTCGGCGCATGCGGCTTCAAGGTAGGATGGGGACCTCCCCTCCTCTCAGCCACCTCGCGGATGGCACTGGTGATCGATCCATGTGTACCTGTGATGGTGGGGGCTACGGCTTGGGTTCTAAGGTCGCCAGCGACCCCCGCCTGGGGATCAGGACCTGCGGCACAGCGCAGTGGGTCCCAGACATCCGCGGGGTCCGAGGGACCGGCAGTTAGGTCCGCGCTCCATACCCCGCCCCTCTCTGCGGCCCCGCCCCGCCCCTCGCCACCGCCCTGCCTCGCGCCCCGCCCCGCCCCACGCCTCAGCCGCTCCACGCCCCGCCCCTCGCCGCGGCCGCTGCCCGCCCTACGCCTCGCCCCGCCTGCGCCGGGAGCATTTCGCGTCCCTTGCAGGCCCCGGGGCAGGTTTCCGCTGTCGCCATGACGGCGGCTGTGTTCTTCGGCTGCGCCTTCATTGCCTTCGGGCCTGCGCTCGCCCTCTACATCTTCACCATCGCCACCGAGTCGTTGCGCATCATCTTCCTCATTGCCGGGTGAGGCGGCTGTGCCGGGAAACCCGGACGCCGGGGCTCCCCTCCCCCGCCGGGGGCACCCGCGACCCCCAGGGTACCCACGAAATGGCTCAACCTTGTTGGGTTTTGGACGGGAGGAGATTTGGGAGGGGAGAGCGGGTATCTGCTCCCCCAGGGCTCCTCGCCCTCCTCGCTCATACTGTGGGTCAGAGCCCCGCTGTTTGGCTGCTGAGAGCTTTTGCCTAGGGTCCATGGATGGGTTTTAGTGCACCGTGGAGCCGCCAAAGTTGTATGAAAAAATTATGGATAAGTTCATATACGCATCCTTCATTTTTCGGGGGAGGGAGTCCCTAATTTCTCTCAGATTCTCAAAGGCATATGTAATCCAAAAAGGGTTAAGAACCATTAGAGTGTAGGATAGTAGTTCTCTCACTCTCTGCCAATTAGAATTACCTGGGGGCCAGGTGCTTTAAAACATGCTGATGCCCACCCCCGTCGTCCCCACAGATCAGTTTAATCAGAATGTCTAGGAGACATTCGGGCTTCAGTGTTTTTTTGTTTTTTTAAAGCTCCTTTTAGATGATTCAGGTGTGCAGCGAAGGCTGGAAACCCATGAAAACACTGAAACACCTGACTGTGCATCTCCACCTGGGAGCTTGATAAGTACGGAACTCTGGTTGCCAATGTGGTCGTGATCCCTGTTTTGACTTGTCTGGCAGCTCTTACTGAGTGGGATATGCGACGTCTCCTCTACCCCCATGAGTCTCTCTTGGCACCATACTAGGCCGGTGATTCCAGCTTTTCTGAGCTGCTTCATCTCCCACAACGGTATTGAAAATGCTGCATCACATTCATTTTTAAAACAATAGAGATTTCAGATAAAGGTTTGTAAAACTTGCTATAATCATTAGAGTCTACAGAAGTCTTGTAAGACCCTGGTCTGGAAAACTGATCTAGATCAGAGCAGGGGTTTTCATCCGCTTGATTTTATTCCAATCACTCTATTACTAGAGATGTACACATTTTTCTGGAAAAGACACTCATCTTTGCAGATGTTTGACCATTAAGTCCATAATCTCTGGTAGGTTTTAAAGATATGAAAATTGCAATAGTCACAGGTTGTATGTTTTATTGTTTTGACACATTGATGGGTAAAGCATTGATTAGGAACAGTAGCAAATAAGCAGGTTTCCAACTGGACAGTCCTTGGCAGATAGAGTCTGCCTGCAGACGTACTTGCAAATAGCAGAGTCACCGAAAAAGTAATTGTTGGAAAATATCACATTCCTCTTGGACTACATGTTTGTCTCACCAGAGAAAGTGCACAGCTGATCCAGAGCATCGCTTTATGAGGACTTTTTTTTTCTTATTAAAAATTCAGGATATCTGTTCCTTCTCAAGCAGGGTTTTTTCACTTTTAAATCATTATTAATCTTGTACTTATATTGACTTGTAACTTTTTTCTCCCCAATTTTTCAGAGCTTTCTTCTGGTTGGTGTCTCTACTGTTTTCATCCCTTGTTTGGTTCGTGGCAAGAGCCATTGCTGACAACAGAGATGGACCAATACAGAAATATCTGCTGATCTTTGGAGTGTTGGTCTCAGTCTTTATCCAAGAACTGTTCCGGTTTGCATATTATAAACTTTTAAAGTAAGTTAAATGTTTGCATTACCTTTTTTTACCAGTTAGATTTGAGATATGATTTGGTCATTTGGAACCTAACTATAGTATGGTATTTGAGGGTCCATACCTTCCTACGGAGTTCTAAGCAAAGACATTGGTACATTTCCAGCCTGAAAATATTGAGTATTCTTTTAACTTGTGGACATTTCCCTCCCTCCCTCCCTGCCTTACTTCCTTCAACATACATTTCTTGAGAATTTATTCAATGCCAGACACTATCCTAGGCACTGGGGATACATCAGTGATTAAAAGAGTCTCTGGCCTCACGTGGGAGGAGACAGACAACAAATGAATGAACAAGAATGAATTAACACCATATATTAGAAGATAAGTGCCACAGAGAAAAATAAGCTAAGGAAATAGTCATTGAAACAACAAGAGAACCCATTCTAGCTTAGAATTTATATGTGCTTCTCTTTGCCACCACCCAAGACCAATAATTTTTATGGTGATCATGCCTTCCATTATTTTGACTGTAGTAGGGAAACACAGGAGTTCATTTTATGATATTTTCTGTAGTTTCAAATCTATAGTAAAAAAAATACATTAAAAAAAAAAGCCTTGGCAGCACAATTCACTATTGCAAGGACGTGGAAGCAACCCAAGTGCCCGTCAATTCATGAGTGGATTATTAAAATTTGGTATATGTATACAATGGAATATTAATCATAAGAAACGACAGTGATCTAGCACCTCTTATATTTTCCTGGATTAAACTTAAGCCCATTATCCGAAGTGAGATATCATAAGATCGGAAGAATGGGCTCCAC
>NW_012147634.1:4730453-4731681 GCF_000956105.1 Propithecus coquereli | reverse complement strand
GTAGGACCAGTGAGGACTTCACATGAAACCATGATTTGAAACACAGCTTGAACCATGTTTTCTTTCAGGTAGTCATCATGTTTCTTTCAAGGCTAAACATTCCTCTTTTCTTCACCTGGACCTCAGAAGGCATAGTTGTGGCTTCCAAACCTTTCCAAAAGAAAGTCTGTATTTTTTGTCAGTGGACATGCTCCTTTTTGTCAGTGCCTGGTTCCTACTTTGCTCAGGGTGCAGCACGGTGTTCTGTAGTGTGGTCTAAGCAGTGCTCCTGACTGGGCACTGTACCCTTAATAACTTAGCCCTGGATTTCACTGGGTTTTCCTGCCAGCAACATCATTGGCTCATTTTGCATCATGTTCATTTTTTATTTTCATGTGATGGTTCTAATTTTGAAAAAAATGTAATCTCTAATACAAAATTTCACAGTTAAGGACATGGATTTAATAACCCCTTAGGACTTGTGTATGTTCTGCAACCTGACTTAACCAGAGCAACTAAGTGGATATCTGCTGTTCTTTACTACCTTGTTTCTTCCTGGTTTCCACTTGAAATGGCAACCTTGTCTTGGCACTAACCCTGGCTCCAAAGGACTGTAAGCTGAATATCAGTCTGTATTTTTAATGAGGGCAGGAAGGGAGTAGAGCCACATGAGGAAGGAATTACGGCTGTCAGTGTGTAGGCTCTCATGCTAGGAAGTTCAGAGAAGCCTCTTTGCCCTCCGGGAGAAGCCATGTTTACTCCTCTGAAAGGACGTTTGGAAATTCGCAGTACAAACCTGTATTAACAGGTGCCTTTGTTTGCATTTGCAGAGTGCATCTTTGTCAAGCCTTTAGAATATTCAAAATTTTCCCAGCAAAGTTTAAAAATGTTGGATGTTACATAGTTGTGTAAAAACAAGTTTGAGAATTATTATAATACTTTACTTGTGACTAACATTTATATGGATACATTTAAATTGCTCTCTTATGCTGTATTACATTAAAATATAGGGACTTTGGTTTAATCAATATTTTGTTTAGGCTTGGCACAGTGGCTTATGCCTGTAATGTCAGTACTTTGGGATGCCAAGGTGGGAGGATTGCTTGAGGCCAGGATTTTGAGACCAGCCTGGGCAACACAGCAAGACACCATCTCTACAAAAAATAAAAAAGTAGCCAGGCATGGTGCATATCTGTACTCCTAGCTGCTTGAGAGGCTGAGGCAGGAGGATGGCTTGAGCCCATGAGTT
>NW_012147634.1:4701391-4728748 GCF_000956105.1 Propithecus coquereli | reverse complement strand
TTTCTACCTAACAAGGATTAGTAATTGTGATGGGAGTGGAACTGCGCAGCCACACCTGGCATCCTAACACATCTGCTGGGGTGTGGGGGCTCGAGGTCAGTTTGTGAACTGGCCATATCAGAAGCATCACTCGGAAGATCATTTCTTATTGAGCAATATTCTATCCTTTCATTCAAGTATTCATTTATCTCCTAGTCTGAGGGTAGCATTTTATGCCTGAAGCCTCACTGGGGATATAAAACAAATATGTAAAATATTTTAGAATCAAAAGATCATATGTTTGAGTGCCCATATGAGAGTTCAGACCATGAGTATTGTAGGATTTAAAGTTAAGGAGAGATTAGTGATTACCAACCATTGGTAGAGGCAGCTTCTTTAACAAATTGCTTCCTGAACTGGATTTTGAGGGATGAGTACAATTTAGGTTCTGTGGAGTGGAGGTGCAAGGGAGAGTGGCAGGATAAGTATAGCCCTGGTGGAAGATACAACAAAGTGGGAATGAAAATATAGTACTTTGGGAAGAGAAAAAAAAATTAGAGTGATAGATCTCATAGGATATCAAATTAAATGTTTACTGAGCTCACAAAGTACTCAGAAGTATCGCTTTTTTTCTCGTTAAACTCAATTCATGATGGCTTGTTTACTTATATTTTTCTTTTTTCTTTTATGTGGAAGTCAGGTAAAAGACAAAAGTTAATTGGAAATTTTGGTTGATGTTAGTTCATTAAAAATTTGCTGGGTTTTGCTCAAATGAATTCTAAATTTATAGTAGAATATAACCTGATCCAAAGCCTCAAGTCTCTGGATTTGAAGTATCTTGTGTACTTTCCTCATATACTGCTGTTCTTTTCTTTTTTTAATTTTTGTGTGTTCTTATTTTAGAAAAGCCAGTGAGGGTTTGAAGAGTGTAAACCCAGGTGAGACAGCACCCTCTATGCAATTACTGGCCTATGGTAAGTTAGAATTGTGTGGTGTCATAAAAAAAAAATCAGATTTGGCATTAAAGTCATTTTTATCTTTTTTATCTTTTTAAATTTCAAATAGTATTTTATTAGTGCTTTGGCTTATTGGTATACATTATTTATTTTTCCAGTTTTCTATGTTCCTTATGTAAAGGAAAGTGATTGTAGGTGACCCTTATCTGTATGTTCATTAAATATTAACCAGGTTTGAAAGTTAGGTTTTTAACATGTATGTACTCTAGTTAACTGAGATTTTCTAAGTGATGTAACTGTTACTTTGTCTGGATGTTTAGCATGACTCTGGCTATTTGAGAAGGATTCTTCATATTAATGCAGTTAATACCTCTGCATATTATTCTTTCAGAATTATGTTTATAGATTGGATCCAGGTCCTCCAGTTTGGCCCAGGAATACATAGTCCCCCTTAAGCTCAATTCCAGTTTTAAGCCAAACAACTCTGTAGACTCTGTTATAAACTAAAGCCAGAACTTCAGCATCGTGTCCTCCTCTGTTGCACCTGTTTCTTCTGTGCCTTGCCTGATCTTTTTCTCTCCTTTTTTTATTTCTCTGCTGCATTCTGCCGTTCATTGCCTTTGCTCTTCCCCCTTCACTCATCATGCAGCCAAGCACGTGCCTTTCCAGAGTCAGCTGCTCTTCAACAACAACATATGTACCCTTTCCCTGCCAACAACATGGTCTTATTAATACCTAGTCCTTGGAAATTTGATTTGCAGAGAAATCATAGCAGGAAAAGAGTTTAACGGTGTTTTTCTTCCTCTTTAGTTTCTGGCTTGGGCTTTGGAATCATGAGTGGAGTATTTTCCTTTGTGAATACCCTGTCTGACTCCCTGGGGCCAGGTACAGTGGGCATTCATGGAGATTCTCCTCAGTTCTTCCTTAATTCAGGTATGTGTCTCATAGCTGTGACTGTTCAGGCTTCTGGTCTAAGTGATCATTCTTGCTGAAATTTACTGGCTTAGAAATTCCAGTGAATAGAAGTTTATGTTATGCCTTTTAAAGGCATAATATTCTTAGGCACTACAAAGCAAAAATAGGAAAATAAAAATTTTGGCTAGAGTGTTTTAGAATTTTAGAGTAGAATTTAGCTTACATTAAATTTTATTTTGCATTACTAACAATGTTGCTGTATAGTTGAAATATTAGAAGTAAATTTTTAAAGGCTGTATATGTGCTCTTTTTGGTTTTTATGATTTCATATTTATCTTTAGTATAAGCCATAATCTGTAATTTGTTGTTGTGGTGCCTTTTGGGGATAGGCAGTATAATTTAATCTTGAAATTGAGAGGAAAAACGGGATAATAGATGAGTTAATCTTTTTATCCAAAGATTCAGTTAAAAGGACCAACTCATTTCAAATTGCCTTTTCATCCACCAGCAAAAAATTATGATGCAATGATCACAAATTTGAGAGTTTGTAATGTACATAATTAACACAAAACTTCTAAATTCCACAAGAAGATTCTTTAAATAATAGGGAGAGAAAACCCACTATTTTTAGTCATTTCCACAACAGTTATGCCATTGAAATAAGTGATCCCACAAGCACATTGTTTTAATTACATCATTATTTGTTTAACATCCATGCTAAGGGTCTTCGAGGAGCTTACCCTTTAGCAGGAGGAATACGATTTAAAAAGTATGAGTTCCAATAACAGTTTAAGGTAATAAGGAAAAGATATAAAGAAGTATGACCAGTTTTTAAAAAATTACTGCAGTAGTTTAGAGACATCCTGCGTGTTGTAGTGATCCCAAATGGATCCCGCAGTGGACACTCATTCACCCTTCTCAGTACACCCTTTGTTTGTATTTCAGTTCAGGCCTTGACATCTCCAGTTTAGATTACCACCATCAGTCCCCAACCAGTTCATCTTTCTTTGACACGCTTTCTGTGCGAATCCATCCTGTATGCGGCCACCAAACTAATCTTCCCTATTTCAAAAATGTTTTGACTTCCCAAGGTCTGCAAGATAAAGTCAAGGCCCTTTAAATGTGACTACAAGTTAGAGGACAGGAAAGTGTGTTAATGGATCATACTTATTTAATGGTGCCTCCAACAAATTATCCATGCAAATTATCTTCCTTTTAAACATTTAATAATTAGAATATTCCTGGCAAATTGTTAATGATTGATTATACTGAGTATTAGGTTTTAAAAACAAATGTAATATTCATAGTTAAAGTGTCAGAGTTCAATATAAATTAATAAAATGTAGTCATAATAGTCATAATGGGGTGTTAGTGCTACAGTTTTCTGTATTTTCTTATATAGTCTCTTATGCAGCTCTCTTATACTGCCACAGAAGCAATTTTCCGTGATCCTCAAGTTTTGCCAGATTCTTTCACTAGATGGTGCTAATTCCCTTCAGTGACCTAGTCTGTTTTCATAAGATGCTTAAAATGATTCTTTTGGAAGAAAGTAAGAGATTTGCGGATTACATTTGTAATTTCTATGAATTCAAAGAAAAATTCAGTATTCAATAAGATAGCTTAGTGTCTTTGGCCAGGCTAGGATGGCAGACTGGCCATGCTGTGAATGTGTACCTAAAGAATGAACAAACAGTTATTATTTTATCATGTGCAAGTTTCTTAATTGTCATAACATCATTCTTTGAAGCATAACTTTGAGTTATAAATTTAAGAAATTAATTTTTATTACATTAAAAATAATGCCCCCAAATTTATATGTGTTGTGTTTATGTTGTATGTTGTTTATAACTGCTGTTATTACCATTCATTTAGACATGAGCTCATTTTTTTCAGTTAAATCTATAACTTTTAATATGTTTAACATATTCCATTACAAATGCCTAAATAATAATCAGGATAAATAAGGAATGTAGAGTCACTAATTACAGGTTGAGCATTCCTAATCCAAAAATTCCAAATCCTCTAAAATCCAAAACTTAGCACCAGCGTGATGATGGATCACAGTCAAAATGCAGTCAAAACTTTGTTTCATGAACAAAACTATTAAAAGTATTGTATAAAATTTACCTTCAGGCTATTTGTACCAGGTGTATATGAAACATAAATTAATTTCATGTTTTGGCATGGGTCCCATCCCCAAAATAGTTCATCATATATATGCAAATATTCCAAAATTCTAAGAAGTCAAAATTTCAAAACACTTCTGGTTCCAAGCATTTCAGATAAGGGATACTCAACCTGTAGTGTATCTATCGTAGTTGTGTTAGTAAGATAAATATTATATAATGCCTGTATGTACATAAGTTTCTATGTTATAGACAAGAATAATCTATAAGTAATGTGTATGAATAAGTTAATTCTTTTTTTCCCTGCAGGCCTGGAGGTAAGAGAGACATTGTTCACTGGACAAAGGAAGTATTCTACTTCCATCTAACCCTCAATTTCCTGATCTTTCAGGCAGGGAAAAAAATAATTCCTAGCTCAGAGTTGTTAAGAATTAAATGAAATTAATTTAGAGAATATATATTTAAGTGCTTTATAAACTCTAAAATGGCCTAAGAATATTATTGAGGTAGAGAATTTGGTTCTTGAGATGAGAAAACAGAATTTAGAGAGAGAGTAACTTCTCTAATATTATGTGGAACCTGGGTTTATTACTCTGAATGACCTCCCTTATGCTTTAGAAGAAAAAATGTCTTGAACTAGTACTCAAGTAAAAAAAGGGACAGCAGATATTTTATTTTTAAAATTTCCCCCAAACCATTTCATTTCTATTATATTTTCTAGGCAGTGCACTTATCTAGATAAGGTTTTGAACTTTTTAGCCACCAAACATTTCACTAAGCGAAATCAGTACAGGTCAGACCACATGTGGAGTGCTGTGTTCAGTTCTGAGCATTGTGATTTAATAGGAATGCTGAAGAACTAAAATTCATATAGAAAAAAACATTGTCAGTATGGTAAAAGATCTAGAAGCCATGTCCTATGGGACATGATTAAAGAAAGAGAAGTATTGAGCTTGAAGAAAAATAAGAGAAATGTGGGAGATTCCATTTTTGTCCTAATTTGTCATTTCCTATAATAGAATTATATATCCCCACACTTGCATGGCCTCATGGTGGCCAGAATGTACTTTCCTGCCCCTTGACTTTGAGCTTGGTCATGTGACTTGAATTGGCCAATTAGTGGATCTGATCTAAGTCAAAGACTTAAAAAGCACTTGTATGGTTAGACCTGCCTTCTTGGACTCTGGTCATGTGCCAGGGAGAGAATGTGTCCTGGATATTTAATGCTCACTTTAGCCTGGGCCCCTGAATGAACACTCACAGAGCAGACCAGAGCCCAAGCCAAAAGCCTGAAGCAGAGCCCCCCCCGGCTGAGCCCAGCCCTGATCAGCCAACACACAGTCAGCCTTTAGACCTGTAAGCCTGAGAATAAATCCTTGTTATTGTAACCCAGTGAGGTTTTTTGTCATTAATTCACTTTTTTATTCACAATATTTCAAGAATAATCTCTACAATGTGGCAGTTTGTTAAAGATTTAGACTTTTAAATGAAAGCTCTTTGTAAGCAAGACTGTCTCAATACCTACATTATTACCAGATTCCAAAGCAGTAGAGAAAATATGTCTTAATGATACAGAAAAAACGATTGACAATAGAGCATAATCTGTAATTCTTATCCTTTTCTGGATTCATTAGAATCTTAATTTCTCATAATAAATGATCACAACTAACTGCCTATTTATGACACAGTGACATTCCATGTGCTGTGTATGTCGTCAATTTTGTCGTATATATTTTCTTCATTGTTTTCTTTATATCAATAGTGTAATAGTCTTTCCTTCAAGCTACTCAAGTAACAGAGAATAGAAAATTGTAGTTTTTGGAATGTCCTTTCATTAAACCTTGGCTCTGGTGGCCTGTGACACATTATAAAGTATGCATATCCCAGGCTTTGCACTGTGTAAACAGGAAGCTCAATGTATTGCCTCACAGTCTCTGGCTGAAAGAATGATACAGACTGCGGTTCTAAGACGTGATGGCTCTTCTAGATGTGTTCCAGGCCACCCTGAGTCACTGATGTCTTTTTCCTCACATGGATGTGCGGCTAACCTCTGCTGACTACCTTTTGGCTGAGGCAGTTGACTCAATGCCGTCTATTTCTCCATTCTCTGTAGGCCTTGTTTCTTCATGGGTAAAATGATCCTTATTTTCTTCATCCACTGCTGCCTTTAAGTTTTGGTGTTTTTTTTTAGTGGGGGAGGAGCATTGTTTGTTTTTCTTCAATGAATTTCAGAGATTTTTTTTCTCATGGCCATAATGAATAGGATACTACCTTGTAAAGATGATTTGCATTGGACAAAAAGTACATTTTTTGAACATCATCTAGTATGGTATCACTCTTCATTCCACTCCATAGGAATATGTTTTTTATCTGTTACATCCAATATTTACATTTGAAAGGGAAGAAAGACCACCCTGTTTTCAGCTTTATTGTTCAGTGTAGCCTTCCTCAGCAAGCTCCACATGATCCCATGCAGCTCCATGGCTGTGTTGGGAAGATGCGCTGGGAATCCCAGCATTTACCCACTTTCTGCATGCCCACTTCTCACCGAGAATGCTCTTCGTCACTGGGACCACCTGTACCAGTTCACTCTTCTACCTCACCACAACTTAGCTAGAGAATCAGAATGTTCGCGTCAGGGACCGTGCCTTGCACAACTTCTAGGGGGATCATTCACACTGTAGCATGTTTTGTTGGTGTACTATGCAGTTTTCTAGCACTATTCCTGGAACAGATTTTAATCAGACTTCCCAGAACCAGGATTATATGCATAAATGTTTGGAAATCTTGGGTCTGTTGAGGAATTAATCAACCCTGTGGTTTACTTTAATGGCTAGATCTGTTGGATTTTATCACCTTTTTTATTATTCTGAAGTCCTCACCAAAGACTTTTACTTGAATATTTTTCTTGAGATCAGAGTCCTTTGTTTCAGGTGGTAAGCTGCTTTTTCATCTTTGGTGGGACTTTCTACTTACGTTCAGTGGAACAACAATTTGAAATAGTGCTGACTTCTTATCAGAAATTCTGAAAGATAGAAGACGGTGGAATGAGACCTTTAAATTAGTACACCCGTGCAGTCTTCCTCATCTTAGTTGATGCAATTCCATCCTTCCAGTTGCTGTGGCTAATGATTTCATTGAATAATTCTTGATTCTTCCCTTTTTCTGATAGCATCTAATCCAACTGCAAATCTTGTCTCCAATTTCCATTTAAATCTTCATCCAAGGTCTTATGGGCTTGGTTTTGCTTTATAATGGCATCAGGAATAGATGGTTTGAGAGCTCATTTGAAGAAAACATTTTTTAAAAAGGTAAATCTGATGGTGCTAAAACTATTCTAGGCCACAGCAAACATAGAAATTAATTTCATGAAGTCACAGAAGCATTAATAGAAAGAAATAGAATTCTGGAGAGCCCACATCCACTGCCTGCTGCCTCAAGGTGGGTCCCCAGTAGGGAGTTGGACCCCAGGCTCCTGTGAGCACTGCCTTGGACCCCACTATCCCAGTTCCAGCCAATGAGTTTTGACGGGGTTTGTCATGCAGCGTTTTTGTGACAATAGCTGACTAATACAGGGAGTTTGAGATATTTTTTAATGTGCCACATGTTGAAAAAAAGAGTTGCGTTTCTTCAGAGAGCCTTCCTAGGATCAACAAGCAGGAGTTAGAGCAGGCTTTCTCAGCTTCAGCACTATTGACATTTGAGGCCAGATCATTCTTTGTTGGGGAGCTGTCTTTTGTATTGTAGGGTGTTTAACAGCATCCCTGGCTTCTATCCATTAGATTTTGGAAGCATATCCCCCCTCCAGTTGTGGTAACCAAAAATGTCTACAGGCATTGACACATACCTCCTGCAGGCAAAATCACCCCAGTTGAGGAACACTGAGTTAAAGGAAGGCAGATCTGGGCTCCATTTGAGAAGGGACTCTTTCACAGTGGCAGTTTAATACAAAGTAAACTCCTAAACTGAAAGTATTTGAAGTGGACCCTGTGGGACTGATTTTTTTTGTAGGGAACTGGCTCAGACAACCGCTAACAGGCCTCCCAAGGCTGACTCTCCAAGGTGATGAGCTAATGTGAGGACAGTGTTTCATCATTCTTCAGCATATGCTGGGAAGACTTTAAATATAAAATCGTATCCTTGGGAGTCCATTGAGCTCATAAACATGCTTCAGGAACATTCTTATAAATATGAAATTATAAGTACTATTTAAACAGTTGCAGTCATTCGAGTTGCTTTTGGGACATCTCCTTTTTGATCTTGTTAGTATTAATAGTAAGGAACAATACTATACCTTTCTTACCACCATGTAATATGAAATGGTTTCAAAATATATTTTTTTAATCTTGGAGAATGTTATTTGATTAGTAAGAGAGGGGTGTGTGTGTGTGTGTGTGTATGTAAATAAAACCAATACACCAGGCCACAAAATTATATTTTTTAAAGCAAAAATTTTAAGTTAAATCCCCATTAGGGAAAGACATTTTAAAGCTTTAATTTAGTTCTGGGGCCTCACTCCTACTTGTGCTACGTGGTTGGGGATCCTCAAGAATCCAAAGTTTCTGCAGCCGGGTGGGGGCGGAGGAGAGTCCCCTACTTCATGGAATCCTGAAACCTTAGACCTTTCTATTACATCCTGCCAATGGGCTGAGCCTCGGCTTTGGGGAGTCTTCTGTCTGTGGCTGCCACCACCTAGCAGTAGCACTAGATTCTTTCTGACCTAGTTAGAGATACATTGACCTTGGCAAGGGAAGCCAGATGACAGCAATTTCCCTGCTGGTAGGAATGCAGTATTAGAATCAATTGCTATCTTAGGCCATTGTCTTTGCAAGGACAGAAAAGTAGTTATCAGGAATGAGAGAGAGGAACAAGTGTGAAAATGAGGGTACTTACGAATCTATGTGCTAGAGAATTTGAGATATATTCAGAAGGGGTGAAAGAGCCAAATAGTATATGTTGCCTCCTAAAGATAACACTAAAACATTTTGCTTAGAAATAGGTTACGTTGTCTGCGGCCACCCCGCCCTGACCGCGCCGGATCCCGTCTGCCCTCCCAAATAGGTTACGTTGAAATGTTCTCTACCAAGAGAATTTGACTTAGAAAATTGTTAGAAGAGGAAGTACAAACTACATAGCTACATTTGGCACAAACAGATATATAGTACTTGTCAGAATTGTTCAGCTTTCTGATATTCCAAAACACTAGAAATTATGGAAGCTCCTTTTATTAATCTGGGTTATAAACTAATATTCTTTTTTAAATTTTTGAGATAGAGTCTTGCTCTGTTGCCCATGCTGGAGTGCAGCCCAATCATAGCTCACAGCAACCTTGAACTCCAGGGCTCAAGTGATCCTCCTGCCTCAGCCTCTCGAGTAGCTGGGACTACAGGCATGGGCCACCACACCTGGATAATGTTTTTACTTTTTGTAGAGACAAAGGTCTCACTGTGTTGCCTAGCTAGTCTTGAACTCCTGGCTTCAAGCAATATTCCGGCCTTGGCCTCCTGAAGTGCTGGGATTACAGGCGTGAGCCACCGCACCCAGCCTAATTTTGATATTCTTATGGTTAATTTAAAGAAGTTGAATATTAGAACAAAGAAAATTTTAGGGTTAGATTCATTGAAGGACTTTTAGGATTTTATATTTAGGAACATAAACTGAGTAATGTTTAGTAATTAAAAGGTACTCTAGAGATACTATTAGCAAATCTTCAATTCTAGTTGGAATTAATTCCATTTATTAATGAAAAGTATCAAAATAATATGTATATAGCTGTAGCTACATGTATGTGACAGAATAATGTAGATATCCAGGTCTCAGTTTCTGTTGGCTCTGTTACCAATTGCAGAGGGAATAAAGAATAAATCTTAGTATTCTAACATAGCACATTGTGATGGTAAAGGCCTGTGATGACCATCAAAGCCATCCAGAAACTAGTGTGGCTGTATAAACAGCAGTCAGGTAGGAATGTAGTATAGTATTTTTATAAATGTCCAAGAGATCCTTTTAGATATTATGATAATGGTAAACTGAGAGGATGGGGTAAGGTTCCATGAGACTATGCTATGAATTGTGATAGCCACAGTGCCTAGGGCAGCACCTGGCCCATAGTGGACACTGAATAAATACTTGTTATGTGGACTGATGAAAGATGAGGAAGAAAATAAATGTAAGGGCAATACAAAGTCAAAGGAAGAAATAATCTGTAAAAATGAAGAAGAATGCATTTTAAACATAGCCAAGTACCCAGGAAACTTAAATAAATGTAGGAGTTGCTAGCTGCTTTGTCTCACTTTCCCTCCTGATAGTCCAACTAACTAAGGACCCTGGCTTATTCATCTATGAATCTGTAGACCATGGAACATAGTAGCTACCATGTATTAAAAAGCTGTAGTTTGCTAAGCGCAGTTTTTCCTGCAACAACTCTATGAGGTATTAGCCTCATTTTAGAAATAAAGGAAATGGAAGCTTAGAGAGATTAAATAACTTGTCCAAAGCCACGGAGTGGAGCTGGGATTCTAACTCAGAATTGTCTGACTCCAAAAACAATATACATAATCTTCAAGCCAGACTGTCTAGGTGCTCAGTAAATGTGTGTTGAGTGTTTAAAAAAAAAAAAAAAGTAGTCATCAGGAAAGAATTCACTGAGAAGGTGACATTTGAACTGGATCTTAAAGTAAGATTTGAATGTGGTAAAATAGGGAGGGGTCATGATGAGGAGTATTCAGGCAAAAGGGATAATCCGTTTAAAAAAAAACCACAGAAATATAGACAGAGTAAAGAAGAGTTCTGGTTTTCTGCCACAAGGATGCATTTGAAGATTAGTAGAGGATATGATACCAAGGTAATTTGGGTCTTGACTGTAGAGGTCCTGGAATGCTGGTCTGAGATGTATGGACCTGACTCTGGAGGCAAAGTCAATCCATCAAAGACTTAGCAGGAAGGACCTAGAAATACAGACCTAAAAGAAAGGTCAGGACTAATGATATCTTGAGGATGCTTACCTGGAGCTCACAGAATAATGCTCTTGAACAAGAATAGACTGAAAATTCCATTAGTGAGAGCTGAACTCTAGGACTTGACCATAGGAGCATAATTGGCTTATCTCAATATTCATGGTAATGCAGAGAGAAGGACAAACATAAGCTGCCAAACAGATGGCACATTAATGGTGTCATTGCTTTCTCTTGACATCTAGGTTATAGAAAACCTTTACAGTATGGACTTTGGACTTTTTTTTTTTTTTTTTGGAGACAGAGTCTCTTTCACTCTGGGTAGAGTGCAGTGGCATCATCATAGCTCACTGCAACCTTGAATGCCTGGGCTTAAGGGATTCTCCTGCCTTAATCTCCTGAGTAGCTGAGACTACAGGGCATGCCACCATACCCGGCTAGTTTTTCATTAGGGACAAGGTTTCACTACGTTGCTCAGGCTGGTCTCAAGCTCATGAGCTATAGCCATCCTTCCATTTCAGCCTCCCAAAGTGCTGGGATTACAGGTATAAGCCACTGTGCCCAGCCCATTTTTTTAATAAAAAAAAAAAAATTGTTTCTAGCTACTCCGGAGGCTGAGGCAGGAGGATTGCTTGAGCCTACGAGTTTGAGGTTATAGTGAGCTGTGATTATACCAATGCACTCCAGCCTGAGCAACAGTGAGACTGTCTCAAAAAAAAAAGAAAAAAAATGCATTTGTGCCTGTTTCTGTCTCGATCTTTTCTGACATAGAGAAACTTTAAAACTTAACTGGGTACAGTAGCTCATGCCTGTGATCCTAGTACTTTGGGAGGCCAAGGTGGGAGGATCACTTGAGGCCAGGAGTTCAAGACCAGCCTGGGCAACAGCAAGACCCTCTCTTTACAAAAAATTAAAAAATCAGCCAGACGTAGTGGCATGCACCTGTAGACTCAACCACATGGGAGGATCGCTTAAGCCCAGAAGTTGAAGGCTGCAGTGAGCTTATAAGATCACATCACTACACTTCAGCCTGGTCAACAGAGTGAGACCCTGCCTCAAAAAAAAAAAAAAAAGAAAGAAAGAAAAACTTGGGGCATCTTCAGTGGTCTCAACTCCCCACTGTCACCAGGCGTCTATCTACAGGAGAGCTTCCCTCTTCAGAATCATCACTGGGTTTAAAATATGTCAGTTTAGTCTGCCATAGGCTTAAAGTTTTAAAAACTATTCCTCTTCTACTTTAGTAATACTTACCATCATTGACTGAAATGATGACTCTGTTATACCAGCTTTCTTTCCTCTAACTACAACAGTTATGTCTTTTTTGCTATTAAAAAGTGCTTCATATAAGTGAAAATAGTATGTATTTTTCACAATGTAAAGAGTTTTTTTTCCACTTAATGTTATATTCTTGAGATTATTTGTAATATATTGTAGATCATATAGTATTCCTTCGTGTGAATACGCCATGATATATTTATCCATTCTGGTACATTATTACAGACAATGCCAATATAAATATTCTTGTATACACCTTCTTGTGCAGACGTGTAAGATTATCTCTGGAGTAGTGGTTCTGACACTTGACCATGCATCTGAAGCACCTGGAGGGCTGTTTAAACATGGACTGCTGGGCGTCCCACCACGTTGTTCCTGATTCAGGCGGTGTGGGGTCCCAGTAATTTACAGTTCTAACAAGTTGCCAGGTGCTGCTGATCTAGTAATTGGAGAACTAATTGCTTCAGAGTATAGACCTAGCTGTGGAATTGCTAGAGTGAAATAGAGAATGCAGATTTTCTACTTTAGTTATTAATGCTGGATTGTCTTCCTATGAGCAGTATGAAAGAGTGTTGTCAGGCTTGAATTTTTGCCAGTCTGGTGGGTGTTAATGGTATCTTATTATGTGGCTGAAAAGGGGAAATCTACATGCTTTTTTTTTTTCCATTTTAAAACTTGCAGAATATATGGGGCTTGCCCACTTTAAATAAAGAATGTTATCCAGCACACAGAATACACACACAGCACACAGTTTGTTGGTGCTGATCAAATTCTGTGCCAGTTACTTAGGAAGAATCTTAGGTAATTATTGTCATTTTTAATATTTTATTTTTCCCTTGGCCTTTTTAAAAAAAAGATCCGAGGAGAAATTGCACTTTAGTGAGGAGGCTTGCTTAAACAGAAGACACTCCTTTATTAATAATTGAAGTCTCTCTCAATTACTGTGGAAAGCTGATTGGGAAAAAGCTGGTTAGACGTTGCAATAATTTTATTGCATTCCTCAGGGAAACTACTTGAAAGCCAGATCCAAGCTGACTTTTTGTTGAACAGGTTCACATTCTAGATGAGAAGCTGCTGCAGAGCAGATCCTCTGCTCAGAAATGTTGCTTTCTGAGTTACCATTAGAGCAAGCGTGTCCAGGTCCTGTTTCTGTCAGGCAGTGGTTAAGCTCTCGCTGTGGCACAGTGGACCTTAGAGTCCGGGGGCAGTGGCAGGGTGCTCAGTGGGCTTTGGTGTCTGTTGTCTGAGTGAATGAGCACAATGTTTGGCTGCCTTTCAGCTTTCATGACGCTGGTTATCATATTGCTGCACATCTTCTGGGGCATTGTATTTTTCGATGGCTGTGAGAAGAAAAACTGGTACATCCTTCTTATCGTTCTCCTGACCCATCTGCTTGTGTCAGCCCAGGTGAGTGTTGCCACCATGCTAAGACTGTTTTTTGGAACTCAAGTATGTATATCTAAATGGTAGATTCTACTGTAGATCAGCGGTCCCCAACCTTTTTGGCACCAGGGGCCAGTTTCATGGAAGACAATTTTTCCATGGATGGGATGGAGGAGGAAGGGCTCAGGCAGTGATGCCAGTGATGGGCAGCGGCTGTAAATACAGATGAAGCGGCCGGGCACGGTGGCTCACTCCTGTAATCCTAACACTCTGGGAGGCCGAGGCGGGCGGATTGTTTGAGCTCAGGAGTTCGAAACCAGCCTGAGCAAGAGCGAGACCCCGTCTCTACTAAAAATACAAAGAAATTAATTGGACAACTAAAAATATATAGAAAAAATTAGCCAGGCACGGTGGCGCATGCCTGTAGTCCCAGCTACTCGGGAGGCTGAGGCAATAGGATCGCTTGAGCCCAGGAATTTGAGGTTGCTGTGAGCTAGGCTGACGCCACGGCACTCACTCTAGCCCGGGCAAAAGAGTGAGACTCTGTCTCAAAAAAAAAAACATAATACAGATGAAGCTTTGCTCTTGCCTGCCGCTCACCTCCTGCTGTGCTGTGGGTTCCTCCATGGCCTGAGGGTTGGGGACTGCAGCTCTAAATGAAATACATGCTCATGAGAAAATTAGGAAATTCAGAAAAGTTTAAGTGAGTGAATGAATGATCTAAGTCTTACAGCAGAAAGACAACCACTATTAATTTTTTGGTGGGTCTCATTAAAGATTTTTTTTTTCATGTGTCTTTCTTTTAATGGGTGTAGTCAAACCTGAAATTGTCCTGCATTATGTTTATGTTACGGAGCACATCTAAAGCAATATCCAAGCTATTGCAAATCCTTTAAGATATACATATAATAGCTTTATATCATTACATAAAAATTATTATAACTTGTTGGATCACTTCCATTTCTTTGGTTATTGTAATGCCATCTCAAACATCTTTGTATGTGAAATGTTTTCCATACACTGTTTAGGTTCCAAGGCATGGAATTATGAAGTCAAATGATGTGAATATTTTTTTAAGCACTTGATGCAAATTGCTAAAATTCTCTCCATAACAGAAGTGCCCATTTGACCCCCTCCTTACTGACACCATGATGATGCCAGTTTTCAAAATAAAGTTAAAAAACTTGATATATTTTTAAAATGCTGTTTAATGCTTTGGTCCTGCTTTTATTGTAATTTGTCATATATTTATATGAGAATTACTCCTCCACTGCCTTGTCCAGACCCTTGTCATCTCTCAACTGATGCTGAAAAGGTTCCTTCTGACGGTGTGCTGCCTCATGCTTCTCGCTGGCCATTTAGAGTTTATATCAGATTTTCTTACACTGGGCTCCCTGCCCTCGGATCCATCTAAAATGCAACCTTACTGCCCTCCCCGCCGAAACCTTTCAGTGGTGCAGGGTGCCAAATTTAATACAGGATGGCAGCTATGTAAAGCCAAATCTTTGTGGAAAAAAGACTAGAAAAGGGATGGATTAAAATATTAACAGCATTTATCTCTGAATGTCGGAATTTGTGGATTCTTTTATTCTTTATATTTTTTGTCATTTCCAAATATTCTATGACATAGTGCTTTTATAATCAGAAATCAAACATCCTTCTGTGGATTTAATTGGCCGCTCATTCATTCAATAAATATTATATCAAGTGCCTTCTGTGATTATCCTGCCTTCATAATCTAGTGGGTAGAGGCAGGCAATAAACAATAGACATAATAAATAAATTATGTGGTATCTTAGGAAGTGATTGGTGCTGTGGAAAAAAGGAAAAACAGAGCAGGGGACTGGGGCCCAGCGTGTGTGTGGGGGTCAGGGTGACACAATTACGTGGTCAGGGTACGTGTCACTGTGAAGGTGCTGTCTGAGCAAAGAAGTGAAGCGTGGGGGTGAGGGAGTTGGCCACATGGCTGTCTGGAGAAGGAGCATCTGGACTGAACAGCCAGCGCCAAGGACCTGGGAGTAAAGGCTGTGCTTGGCATATGCGTGGAGACCGGTGGCCAGAGTGGCATGAGCAAGGGGGAGCTGAGTAGGAGATACTGACAGAGGGTTGATGGGGGGAGGGAAGTAGCTAGAAGTAAGGGCCAAATCTAGGTAATACGGGACTTTGGCTTTTACTCTCAGTGAAATGAGTCATAGGAGGGCGTTGAGCAGAGGGGTGTGATCTGACTCATGTTTAGGAGGATCTCTGCTGCGTTGAGATGAGACGGTGGCGGGGAAGAGATTACAGTCCTCAAGGAAGGATGATGATGACTTGCGTGAAATAGCAGTGGAGATAATGAGGAATGGTCAGATTCAGGACATATTTTTGAAAGTAGAGCCAGCAATATTTCTTGACAGACTGGATGAGGCATCTGAGAGAAAGAAGCAAGACCAAAGATGTCTCCAAGGTTTTTGGCACGGACCATTTAAAGGACAGAGTTGCCATCAGCTGAGATGGGGAAGCTTGTGAGGGAAGGTCTGGAGTTCCCTTCTGAGCACATTGCTGTGGAGGTACCTGTTGGGCATCCATGCAGAGATGTCAGGTAAGCAGTTGGATGAAAATGTCTGGAGTCTGGGACGGACATCCAGGCTAGAAGAGATGACCACAAAGAGTGGGTATACACAGACGAGAGGCCCGAGGACTGGGCCCCGGGATACTCAAACATTGAGGCTGGGGAAAAGAGAAGGGGCAGCCAGTGAGGCAGGAAGAAATCCAGGAAATCACAGAGAGCCAGGTGTCCTGGAGGCCAGGTGTGTTAAGGAGGAGAGCAGTCGGCTGTAGAGATGCTTGTAAAATTCAGGCTTTGTTTGACGTAAGCTTCTTACTGATCTTACTGCTGCAAAACTTACCTCCTGCCACTCTCCACGATTCACAGCACCATAATCCCATCTAAGCTGACCCAGTGTCCCCAGCAGGCATGCCTTTGTCCCTGCTGTCTATGTGCAGCGATTTGTCTCCCCTACGCATTCCATGGGACACCTGCCTGGGAAGGTGGCACAATCCAGACACAGCACCATCCCTGGACCTTACTCGTAGTTCTAACACTTATCCTTGGCTAGCGTATTTTATTTAATATGGTTTTTACATCTCTCTAACTAGGGATGGGGCCTTATCTTGTCAATCTTTGTATCCTCAGTCCTTGGCACATAGTCAACTATATTGAATAGTTGATGTTATTCTCTTTAATGACTAAAAAAAAAAAGAAAACTCGGAAGATTATATACCAAAATGTTAACAGTAGTTGTTGCTCAATGACAGATTTCAGAGAATGATTAAGTAATTATTTTATTAAACTAATATACATACAGAAAAGTATACATGAGTATGCATCTTGGTGAATTTTCACTGTGAACACACCTGTGTAACTGGCACCCAGATGAAAATAAACATGTCGTCAGCCCCCAGGAGCCTCAGTCACTGCCACACTATGGGTGACCATAATTCTGACTCATAACACAACAGCTTGGTTTTGCCTTTTGGTATTTTATGTAAATGGAAATGTACATTTGCTCCTTCGTCTGGCTCCTTTGCTCAACCTGTTTGTGGGATTCACCTATCTGTCACTCTAACGCACTCATTCACTGCTGTGTAGTAGCCTACCGTGTGACTGTACCGCTATTTATTCATCCTACAGCAGAGAGGCATTTATGGTGTTTCTAGTTGTAACTATTTAACTACTGCTGTGAACATTCTAGTCTGTAGCTCTTGGTGAACATGTGTACACACTTCTTTCGGATGTACGCCTAGGAGTAGAATTGCTGGGTCATGGGGTACTTGTGTCATCTGTTCTTACCACTCAATTTTTCGGAGTGGTCGTATCAGCTTACACTCCTGTGATTCATTTAGGAGTTGCAGTTCCTCCACCTCCTCGCCAGCACTTGGTGTGGCATTCTCTACTGTTAGCTATCCTGCTGGGTGTGTACGTAGTGGTACCATAAATACATAAACCAATAAATTATAATGTCATTAAAATTTTAATTTGCCCTTCCCTTATTAATGACATTGAGCATATCTTCATGTGTTTATTGGCCATTTGGATAATTCTTTTGTGAAGTGACTGTTCAAATCTTGTGACTATTTATTGGGTTTAAGTGTCTTTTTTTTTTGATTTCTTTATATTTTTTATAGGAGAAAAATTTGTCAGCATATACATTGCAGATAACTTCTATGATGTGGTCTGTCTTTATATTCTCTTAATGCATTTGATGAACAAAAGTTCTTCATTTTAATATAGTCTAATCAGTTTCTCTTCATGGTTTCACTTTTTGTGTTCTGTTTAATGAATATTAACCTAGCTAAATCTCAAGTTTTAAATTTTGTTTTATTTCTCTCATTCGTATATTCTAATTTCTACAACAATCATGTATTGCTTTTGTAATTGTTTAAAAGGGAAAAAATGTTTTTTAAAGACATAAGCTACCAAAAAATGCAAAAGAGCTTAGCACTCTGTAAAATAAATTAAAATTCAGTGGATTTAAGGTATAGAAAAATCCATAAAATGCTCAGTGCCCGCTGTGCCCACAGAGGCCTCTTGAGAAAAGCACACTTTCTGCATAAGGTGCTACTACAAAATCCACCCACTCCTCCTCCTGTATGTTTCAGTTTAAATGCCACTTTCTTGAGGACTTCCTCGACTACCCTAAGGAGATCACCTTGTTTTTACCTGTCTAGCATCATCACAATTATAATTATGTTGTCTTAGCATTCATCACAATTTGTAATTAACTGATTTCTTCATTACCTGCTTCTCTTACAAGTACATAAGCTCCACAGAGGTAGGGACTTTGGTCTTCACTACTGGATAACATAGTACCTCTTGGCATTCTATCAGTGTTTTTTCTTTTTTCTTTTCTTTTTTTTTTTTTTTTGAGACAGAGTCTCACTGTGTTGCCCTGGCTAGAGTGCCGTGGTGTCATCCTAGCTCACAGCAACCTCAAACTCCTGGGCTCAAGCGATCCTCCTGCCTCAGCCTCCTGAGTAGCTGGGACTACAGGCATGCGCCACCATGCCCGGCTAATTTTTTCTATATATTTTTAGTTGTCTGATTAATTTCTTTCTATTTTTAGTAGAGACGGGGTCTCGCTCTTGCTCAGGCTGGTTTCGAACTCCTGAGCTCAAACAATCCGCCCGCCTCGGCCTCCCAGAGAGCTAGGATTACAGGCGTGAGCCACCGCGCCCGGCCAGTGTTTTTTCTTTTAGAGTAGTATTTAGATATATAGAAAAGTTGTGAAGATAGTAAGAAATACCCACACACCCTACACCCAGTTTCCTCTATCACCAACGTCAGATCTTAGTATGGTACATTTGTCACAGTTAATGAAACGATACCAATATGTTATTCACAAAAGCCATCAGTGTTTTTTTAAATGAATAAACTTTTGGAACCCGTAGCGATTGGGCAGCTGAAAAAGAGATGCTATTCCCTCATGTTCCCTTGAATACTAAGGACTCATACTAACGTAATTTTGGACTTGTCTTACTCTCTTGCAAATTCTAAGAGCCAGTTAACACAGAAATGAATATAAACTCAGCCCAGATTATACAACTTGTATCTCCTATGGGGTATTCCATTAGGTTCTGCCTAATGACTACCTTCTAGGGTTGCCATTTGAATACAGCAAAGCACAGGACCTACAGCCCAGTGTCCGTCATCTAGGTTAGTTCTACGTGCCTTTGTGGATCCCTAACACGTGGGATACATGACACGCTTGGTGAAACACACCCCAGCTGTTGAAATTATTCCATATTTTCCTGTACCTTTTATTATTCCACATGTTTAATAAACTTGCTGTTATTACCCAAGCTAATTTCTTTGTCCTTCGCAGACCTTCGTAAGTCCTCACTATGGAATCAATCTGGTGTCAGCATATCTAATCATGGTGCTCATGGGCATCTGGGCATTCTTTGTTGCTGGAGGCAGCTGCCGAACCCTGAAACTCTGCCTGCTCTGCCAAGACAAGAACTTTCTTCTTTACAGCCAGCGCTCCAGATAACCTCTGGGAACCAGCACCTCCCAAGCTGCAGACTGTGTCTTTAGAGGAAGCACAATTGTGCCTTTTTCTAAAAATCTCTCTTTCCAGTGGAATTGAGAAAACACAAAACTCTCTAGATGCGAGTCTCCTTCATGTGG
Organism: Propithecus coquereli; assembly: GCF_000956105.1. Taxonomy (NCBI): domain Eukaryota; kingdom Metazoa; phylum Chordata; class Mammalia; order Primates; family Indriidae; genus Propithecus; species Propithecus coquereli. Next base: position 4,708,992 of record NW_012147634.1, on the reverse strand, counting down.
CTTTCACGCAGCAGCCCTCGAAAGGGATGCATCAGTGCTGTGCATCCTGGCTGCACGTTAGACTCGCCTGGGGAATGCTGATTCCGGGCTTCCCCCTCCAGGTCTAATTGGCCCGGGCATTTGGTAAGTTCTGCAAGCTGCTCGGGTGATTCTGGTGTGCATCCAGGCTGAGGACCACTGTCCAAACGGGAACTTCCCGAGAACACCGTAAGTGAATGAGAATCTGGTGTTTAACTGTCTCCTAACTCAGCTTGTGCTGAGCAAGTCAGTACCTGAATGTAGGATCCTGGTTAGCCTTTGCCTTTTACGTTCTGAGGTCACAAGAGGCTAAAGGGCTATCACCTCTGTAAACTGTTTCATGTACTTCACTAGTACTGTCTTAGAACATGGTAGGCTCTGCTTCCAAATGCAATAACAAATGACACTGGCTTACTCTGATAATTTAGCCAAAGTAAGATATTGATTAATGAAGTTTTTCCATTCTAGGTTTTGGTTTTTTAGTGCAGATTACATTTCTTTAACTAAAAACAATGATTCTCTGACTTCCTTGGGGAAGTATTCTAAAATGCAGAATTTTTGTGCAACATCTGTATTTCCCCTGTTTAAAGCTTTTCATGGGCTCTACCACAGGGCCCTTGGCCACAGTGCTCGGCATGTGAGTGCTAGCTGCTGGGCTCATTTTATCTCCGAGCAGCTGTGAGGGAGCTGAGCCATGTGCCCTGGGACGGGCTTCACTGCAGCTGGTGGAAGTGTAACCAAAAGCACAAGGAAAGCAAACCAAAAGGGTATTGTTGACACTTTTCATTTGCTCCTGTGATACTAAACAGCACTTTTACCCAAATGGTATAGTGTAAAATTGAAACTATATCTTAAACTGCCAAATCTCATGCTATTACATAATCCATATAATCTTTAAGTCTCATAAATGTCCCTGGGCTTTGGTAGCAGATCTAGCATTCCCTTTGTAAGAATACCCAAGATATTCATTCAGCTTCTAAACAACACTTTTGATTTCCATTATAAAGAGGAAATGCCATTGAATTGTGCCTTTACTAACTAGAAATTGTTCCCAGTTGATGTCTTTGGGTAGCCGGTAGTGTGAAATAGAAATTACCTATGCATTAAAGTGATACTTCAGTGAATCCCACATGTGCAGTGGGACATTCAAAAGAGATAGCAGCAGTGGGGGCCCCACAGTGGCAGGACAGGTGGTTTTGACAGTGCTGTGGAGGGGAAGAATAGTGGACATGCTTAGAACAGAAATGTGGCCAGTGTATACGGCTAGACGCACATCATTCCAGAGACCAAAGCCTTACATATGAACTAGTCTTTTATCAATATCAATGCACCCCACCCCCATGTTTAAAATATTAGAATATCTCAATCTAGAGATTCAAGAGGATTAGGGCTCCTAGCCAGGCTATAAACAGTCTGATAAGCAACTGTAGTTATTCCCCTAAAGGTTATGTCAGCACTATTACCAGTGCTTCCGCTGGCGTCTGCAACTTCCCAGCTTTTTCCCTTTACCTGGAAGAGTCAAGGACATAGAAACTGAACAGTGAAATTTACTGTGCAGAGTCGAAGGGAATAAGATACTCATCGAACTGGGATTTACTGTTATTGAAACGTTATGTTCTTTGATGAATAGAATAAGAAAAATAGATAGTTGCTTATTGACTTACAAGTCTCTTAAATGGGTATTCTGATCAAATACTGATCTATAGAGTGTGAAAAACCTGAGATTATTATATTAATAGTACTCATACTTGAGCTTTGTGGGTATTTTCTGCACGCTACTAGATTCAAATTAGGTTAAGAAGCTGGTTATTATAAAATCTCATTTATAGGAACTTAGATGAGAAGAAAATTTTCTTTGATGGTGAGACTGTTGTCTTAGTTGAGGAAATTGTCTAATGTTCCTTCACTACCTGTGATCGAAGGAACTTTGTAACCCTGATTTCTCTTAGAATGTGAGCCTTGCCAAAGTCGGCTTCAGCAAGGAAGCCCAGGGGGAGGGTGTAGTCTTCCTCTGTTGCTGTGTATAGATTGCAAAAAAAAAAAAAAAAAGTATTTCATTTGTTATCTATAACGAGCTTTCTGAGCGCTGACGACATTGGAGAAGACGAGGCGGTGTTGCTGTTGTATGCTGTCCTCCACGCAGGACTTCCTGTTTGGTAGATAGAGTTAAAGTGGACCTTGGGATTGTGAATATTGTTGCAGTGCTTGAATATGTTGCCATGTGAATGATATTGATTTTGTTCTCTAATACAAACTGTATTTATTTTTAGCTCATGTGAATCAGTAGTTGTAACTGGAGAAATTTTGTTACCTCTATCCTGGCCTGCCTGCGTGGCAGTATAGTAGCAGCAGCCTGTTTTAGAGCATCTTAACGAAAACATGCCTGAAAGGAATTAATGATGGTATCTGCAGACCACATAGAAAATGGCTTTTGTTCCCGGTGTTAATATTTTTACTCTCAAGCACATTTCAGTGTTTGCTGAGAGTGACAGATCACCCCAGAATGCTAATTGCCATATCCATAGAGAGGATGCAATATAAGCAGTTGTGACAGCAGTGTCCTCCTACCTGGTATTCTTCCCGATCACCTCAGCCCAGCCCCCAAACAGGCATTCGCGGTCAGTGTGGGCCCGGGTGCCTGGCTGGCCCACCAGCCGGGGTGGCAGCCTGTCGCGGGCATCAGTGGCCTGCTTCCTGGAAAGAGCTCCTTGAGGGTGTTGGCTTTTTGTTAAGTTTTTTCTGGGCCCCACCATTCCTAACTCCAGATAGGCAAGGTAGATGTCACACAAAACAATTTTGAAGTGCTTTGCTTAGAGCATTTTGTTTATGATTGCAATGTTTACATTTCTTGTTTAATAAAGAGACTTTATTTCATTCTATTAAATGTTAGTATTTAAAAGAGGTGGATACTGTCTCTAAAATATGTAACATTTTATATAAGTTATACTGTTACATATACTTGCAATATCAGACCTTGCGTTCAATACACAATGCAATAGAGTCTTTCCAGACCTGTATTTTTCCGTGAACAATAAAAAGATTGTTTGGCTTACTACTCATTTCCCATGTTTCCTCTTCTTTGGAAAAGTGTATCCTTCAGTATCTGTTACTGCAGTTTTCGTCTCTTATAAAACATTCTCTTATTTATGACTGATCTGTTCTTTGACTTTTTTCAAAGAGAAATTCTTTATCTGATTTTAAATTCATAAGGCCTATTTCATATCTGTGTATTCAGAAACAGTTTGGTGCAGAGAAGTACCTTGAGGTGTCTGAACCAAGCAGAGGTCTGGGCTTGGTAGCCCACACCTGTAATCCTAGCATTTTGGGAGGCCAAGGTGGGAGGATCGCTTGAGCCCAAGAGTTCAAGACCAGCTTGGGCAACATAGCAAGACCCCATCTCTACAAAAAATAAAAATTAGCTGGGCATGGTGGCTCATGGCTATAGTCCCAGCTAATCTGGAGGCTAAGGCAGGAGGATTGCTTGAGCCCAGGAGCTTGAGGCTGCAGTGAGCTGCGATGATGCCACTGCACTGCAGCCTGGGCAACAGAGCAAGACCCCTGTCTCGAAAAAAAAAAAACCATACAGAGGAGAATCCTCAAAGATCCTGGAACCTCACTTTGAACATCTGCTAAATAATTGTCAAACAGTGAATTTATAAAACAGCACATGATGGTAGCTGAGGATTGGAGTCAGGTGAAGAGGAGAGTACAATTTAGTTTCTACTTGGTGACTCCGAGAAGCCTAAAGAGTCCTTGTGGTTTTCTTCCCCGAGCTTGGCCTTCACCATCAGGCAGGATATGCAGGGACTCATTATGAAGTGAAACTCAAAACCATCTGATGCTGTTCACTCTGGTTTGAAATGAGGCTGTTCCAGGTTTACGTAGATTGCATTATTGGATAAAGTATTCTCAGGGACTAAGGGCTCTCTGCTCCTAACTTGTAAGCCAATGGGAGAGCTGCACATTCCTCAGCTATCAGCCCAGATTCCTACACAACTTCATTGGCCCTTCCACATTAAATTGTGGCTCTAATTTAATTATTTATTTGGCATTTAGTTGGAACAGAGATTTCCCTGTGACCAGCCTCAAAACTGAGAAACCTCTAGTGGAAAGAAGTACATATTTTACTTTCACCTCATTGAAAATGCCGAATAGAAGGAACCACTTGACTGGTTTATGGTCCCAGGCTCAATAGAAGAATTGGGGGATTAGACCCATTCTAGAAGGTGACCATAATAGATTATGAGCCCTAAGCAGGTCCTGACTTTAAGGCCCAATAATTTGTAGGTCGTACTTGCTGCTTAAGTATGGATGACTGTAAATTCTGCTTCCACCTAGTAGTAAAACTACACATTTTTAGTGCCAATGCAAAATCAGAGATGGAGTTTACAGTGCTCACTTGGGGCTTACCATGCACAGAATGCTGCTTAGACACTTCAAAAGGATGGGAAAGACAAGACGATGAGGATCTTTGTTCTTGGGGAACATATAATCTAACTGTACAGATTAAAACGTAAGTATTATTTTAAGGCAACTGCGAAATGTACTACAAATTATGAAATAATAAAGAGCTTGGATATATAAGATGCTTAAAATTTAGGGATGGCTGAAGGGCATCTGGGTGGTAGGTACAGATCAAAAAGAAAAGGTGATGGCTGAGGACTGAACCCTGGGACATTCCAACTGAGAAGTTGGGAAGGGAAGGAGGAGGAGTCAGTGAGAAAGGAAGGAAAACCAGGGAGTGTGGCGGCCTGAGAGCCAGGGAAAGAATGTCAAATGCTGGGAGAGAGAGCTGTTCATTGCATATGGAGAGAAAGAACTTGCTGGTGATTTTCGTAAAAGCAATGTCAGTGTAGAGGTAAGGGCGAACACCTGAGTGGCCCATAGAGGATGGGAGATTAGGAAGTAGGGGTAGCATACAGAGCTTGGATGACTGTAGAGGAATGGGATGATGGTCTGAGCAGGATGTGGGGGCAAGAGAGGGTATTCTTCCTTTTTCTTTTCCTTATGATGAAGACTATAAGCACATGTTTGTATGAAAATGGGAATGACTCTGTAGAAAGGGAAAAATTGATGATGCAGGAGAGAGGGGGATAGTTGTCAAAGCAAAGTCCTGAGGAAGGACTAGAGAGGGAAATTGTTGGCATTAAATGCTTGTATTAGACTAATAAAAATGTATAAAATCAATGACCTATTCTTCCACTTAAGAAACTAAAAAAAGCAAACTAAAGCTAAAGTAAGGAGAAAAAAATAATAAAAGAGGAGAAATCAAAGACATAGCAATGGAGAAACAATGGAGAAAATGAAACAAAAATCTGGTTCTTTGAGAAAATCAGTAAAATTGATAAAGCTCTGGTCAGATTGGTAAGGAAAAAAGAGAAGGCACAAGCGTCCGCAATGAGAGGAGACATCACTATCATTCCTATGTTATTAAATAAATAAGGGAATATTACAGACAGTGCCAATAAATTTAAAAACTAAGATGAAATGGACAAATTCCTTAAGAACAAAGCTCACTCAGAAGAAAATCTGAATATCCCTGTATCTTTTCAGACTTTGTTTTTTCTTGCCTCTTAACGTGCCTTGTAATAATTTATTGAAAGCTGACGTCACCTATTGGGTAACAGGAACGGAATTTAAAAAGCTTTTAGTGTAATAACTTTTATGTTAATCTGGGTAGGAGTTGGACTGTATTTAAAGTCTGCCGAAGCCGTAAGTGCCAGAGGCTTCACATCCCTCTAGTGGTCTTATTTCTGTCTCCCTTCTTGACTTTGGCCTTCCCTAGATGCTCCTTTTTGGAGAAAGGCTGTGTCTTGCAGCTCGTTCATCTGCAATCCACTCTTATTACACTGGAGCCCTCTTGGTGTGGCAGTAAGATTTGGGGGAGGGGACGTGTCCTGTAAACTTAAATGTCAGGTTTTCAGTGGGCCTGAATCCCCCTCCCCCACCTTTAGGCTGAGTATCTCTTAGCTCCCTCTACCCCTTAGAAGAGACAGGAAGGCTAGAAGGGGCTGGAGAGGAAGAAATGTCCTTCCCTGGGTGGGATAATGCTCTGGTAAACTCTTTTTCCTTGGAGAGTAGGCCTTTGTGATGGAGAACACTCGGAATGTATTTTACAATGATGACGCTCTTTCTCAGTCTTACACTAGTGCACACTCAGACTCCAGCAATTTGTCAACACTAGCACGTAAGTGACCCTGCCGGGTTATGGCTCCACCAGCTTCTGTTCCAGTCAGCAAATGTCAGCTGTGACTCTCTGGGTTCACCTGTCTCTCTAGGTTTCAGGGTGGTGGTTTGCCTTGAGACCTCAGTTCTCTGATGGGTTGATATTTAGTTTGTTTTGCTTTTTCTTGTTTTGCGAGGATGGGAGTAAGAAGTTCCAAGCTTTTTGTTGGAGCTAACTAGAAATCCCCTATATCTATTAAAGAAATGGAATTTGTAGTTTTTATAAAGAAATCTCCTAGAAGGAGTCACTGGAGAATTCTACCAAACATTAAAAGAAGAAAAAGAATACCAATTCTGTAGAAACTCTTCCAGAAAGTAGAAGTGACGGCACACTTTCCGGTTCATTCTATGGGCCAGCACTACCTTGATAACAAAACCAGACAGATACTATAAGAAAAAAACAACAAAAAAGACCAATATTCATCATAACCATAGATGCAAAAATCCTCAATATTTTAGCAAATTCAGTAATATATAAGAAGCACAATATAGTTGTCCCCCTTAATCTGCGGTTTTGCTTTTCAAGGTTTCAGTTACCCTCAGTCAACTACAGTCCCAATTTTATCATCTCACATCAAAGAAGAAGGGTGAGTATGGGACAATAAGGTATTTTGAGAGAGAGACCACATTTGCAATACTGTATATTGTCATAATTGTTCTAGTATTAGTTATTGTTTTTTATCTCCTACCGTGCCTAGCTTATAAATTGAACTTTATCATAGGTATGTATAGGAAAAAACATAGTGTATATGGGATTTGGTACTATCCATGGTTCGAGGCATCTACTGGGGGTCTTTATGTGACTAACTGGAGTTTATCCTAGTAATGCAAAATTGGTATCAATCAATTCACCATATTAGCAGACTAAAACAAACACAATCGTATCAATAGATACAGAAAAAGCTTTTGAAGAAAACTAACATCCATTCCTGATAAAAAAAAACTCTCAGCAAAACTAACAATAGTGTAGAATATAAAGGAATTTCTCTAACCTCGAAAGGGAGCATCTATATCAAACCTACAGCTAAGGTCATATTTAATGATGAAAGACTAAAAGCTTTCCCCACGAGGATCAGAAACAAGGCAAGGATGTCTACTCTCATCACTTTTATTCAACAGTGTACTGGAGGTCCTAGCCAGTGCAAAAAGGCAAACAAAAAAAAAGTCATACGGATGGAAAGGAAGAAGAAACTCTATTTGCTGGTGATATGATCATCTGTGTAGAGAATCCTAAGAAAAGGCTACTAGAACTAATTAGTGAATTTAGCAAGGCCATACGACACAAGGTCAACCTACAAAAATGAATCATATTTCTATATACTAGCAGCAAGCAGATGGAAATTGAAATTGATTGGCTC
>NW_012147634.1:4647544-4699281 GCF_000956105.1 Propithecus coquereli | reverse complement strand
AGAAGCTTTATATGTATTTTTTTATTTTTATAGAAAAAGCTTCTATAATTAAAAAAAAACGAATGAAACAGTTAAAAAGTCACCAAAGGACATAAACAGATAATTCACTGAAAAAATGCAAATAGTCAACATAAGACAAAATGCTAAATCACTAATAGTAAAAGAAAAGCAAAACAATTTTTGGACTATGAGATTGTCAAAGGTAAAAAAGATTGATAAAGCAAAGACTTTAGTAGATGGTAGAAACAACATATTGAGAGAAAGCAAATTAGTACAACCCTTTTGGGTGGTAATTCAGCAAAATCAACTCTATCTATAGAATTTTGGGATGTGCGTATTTTGAAGGAGCAATTCCTTTTCTAGGAACTTATCCTATAGAAATACACCCAAGTACACAAGGTTCTTGTAATAGTCTTGTAACAGTAAGGAATTTGCAACAAGTGTCTATCAATAGAGCATCACATCAAAGAGCACAGCATTGTACAGCCATTAAAAGAATCGAGGATACCCAGAATATGTTAGGGAAAAAAAGCAAGGTACAGGCCATTCTTCCATTCAACAAATGTTTCTTTTTTTTCTATAACAAATGTTTCTTTTGTGCTAGATACCGAAAATATGAGAGTGAAAACAGGCATGATGGTAGCCCTTATAAAGCATGTAATAGATAATCCTACTATTCTATTTTATTAAAAAACTTAAAAATGAATATAAATATATATATATGTATATACATAAAGTCTGGAAAGATAAAACTAAATTGTTCGTGATAAAACACTATTTTGGGAGTTAGGATTATGGGGGACTTTCTGCTTTATACATAACTTAATTATTTGTACTTTAAAAAAATGGGCATATATTATTTAATCAGACAAAATCACAATCCAAGCACTTCTGTAATTTATCATTGTCCTTGGTAGAAAATGTATATTGTTCAAGGTCTTTTAAATCCCATCCTAACCACTTTTTCCTGCCATCCACCATTTTCTTCCTAGACACTCTCAAACACATCCCCATTTTGGGAGGCTGAAGCGGGAGGATTGCTTGAGGCTAGGAGTTCAAGACTAGCATGGGCAACATAGCAAGACCCTATCTCTAAAAAAAAGAAAGAAAAATTAGCCAGGCATGGTGGCAGGTGCCTGTAGTTGCAGCTACTCAGGAGGCTGAGTCAGGAGGATCAGTTGAGCCCAGAAGTTCAAGGCTGCAGTAAGCTAGGATTCACCACCGCACTCCAGCCTGGGTGACAGAGTGAGACCCTGTCTCAAAAAAACAAACAAAAAAACTTCACATCCCTGAGGCCTCCTCTACTTAGGTGTGCTGTGGACTCTCATACCCCCGCCTTTTTCTTCTTGCTTTTAGCTCCATCTAGAAAACATTCCATTCCTCCTTCAGGAGCCTGTCTAAACATCACTTCCTTTGTGAAGTCTTTCCTGACTAGACTCAAAAAAGCAAGTAGATTTCTCCACTCTGATCCCTTACACTTTTTTTAAAACCAAGGAATAATTTGCATACAATAAAATTCACAGATTCGAAGTTTTCAGTTGAATGAGTTTTGACAAATGAGTACACCTGTGTGACCGCTGCTGCAAGTCAGGACAGAGGACGTTTCCTTCCCCAGCGGTTCCTTGTGTTCCTTCCAGTCCACCCACACCCCCCTCCAGCCGCTGGTTCCCACTTCTAGCACCATAGATTCAGTTTTGCTTGTTTCTGGACTTCATATATATGGAATAACACCAAATGTACTCCTGTGTCTGGCTTCTTTCACACAACATAATTTTCTGAGATACCGTCCATGTTTTTTGTATGTCAATAATTTGTAACTTTTTATTGCTGAATAGTATTCCAGTTTTTGTATATACCATAATTTAGCCATTCTTCTGTTGATGGACACATAGCATTCTGTACGTATAGTCTTCTTATATTATGGTTAGTGGTTTCTATTTGTCTCCCTGCACGTGACTGTGAGCTCACTGAACACGGGGACTCTAAATTACACTTGAATCTTCACCACTTCCCTGTGCCTAGCAGACAGTCATTGTTCGTTAGATCTTTGCCTTCGAATGAGGAGGTATGAGAAAAAAAGTCAGCTGGAAATTATTTTGAATCTGGAGATTAATCCAATTTCATCCAGTGGTTAGGAAGGAGTGATGAGCTTGTTGATGGCTGCATGGTCCCCCATGGAAAGGATATATCGTAATCGGGAAAACTATTCAAATGGTTATGTGTTGGGGAGTTGAGGAGAGGCACTAAGATACATGAGATTTGTTGTTGGATATCTAGGTAGCTGAGAAAACTAGTTTCAGCAGATGAACTACCTGGCTACGTTACCTAGCTCACCAGAAAAGTCATCGCTTCTTCCAGGGAAGGCCAGTTGACCAAAGATGTCATCACCCACATAGAACGTGATAGTTCGCAGCCTTGCCCTTGAAGCCACGTGCTCTGTGTTTGTTGTCTTCATTGCAAGTAATTAAAGGTTAATATTTGACACACGTGAACGCAAGCAGAAATAATGACTTTGACTTACAATATTGAGCGGTCATAGCTGCCGTGTGAGTAGAGGTCACATTCCTTCCTGGGTGAGTCCAAGGGAAGCATTACGCCAGCCCTGGTGGGGGTCCCTCCTTCTAGATGGACCAGGAGGAGATGAGCTCTCAGGGGAAATGCCAGGATGGGACCCAGTGTCATTTAGCTGTGTGTGAGCCTGAGGGGTGGTGTCTTTTTATGAAAACAGATTTATTGAGGTGTAATTGATATATATGGTACATATTTAAAGTATAAAATTTGACTGGTTTTGACATATGTGAAGAAACCTTCACCAGAATCCAGATAATGAACAAAAGCCCCGTATGGCGATGTGCACCTGTAGTCCCAGCTACTCGGGAGGCTGAGGCAGGAGGGCCACTTGAGGCCAGAGGTTTGAGGCTGTAGTGTGCTATGATTGCTCCTGTGAATAGCCACGACACTCCAGCCTGGGCAACATAGCAGGACCCCAGCTCTAAAAAAATAAAAATAAAAAATATTTTAAAAATGATAATGAACATATCCGTCACCTCAACCATTTCTTTTATACCTTTATAATCCCTCCATTACCCACTCCACCTCCTCCCCAGGCAACCACTGATCTGCTTTCTGTCACTCTAGTTTGCATTTTTTAGAATTTTTCATATTAAATGGGATATAGTCATGCACCACATAACAATGTTTCGGTCAACGATGGACCATATAGTAATATATGTGACTTTGGTCCCATAAGATAATAGGGCTTAAAAATTCCTATCACCTAGTAGTGCCATAGCCATGGTCACGTCAGAGTGTAATGCATTACTCACACGTTTGGGGTGGTGTCGGTGTAAACAAACCTGTGCAGCCAGTCGTATAAAAATATAGCACATGCAAAAAATTAGGTACAGAAGGCCGGGACCGGTGGCTCACGCCTGTAATCCTAGCACTCTGGGAGGCCGAGGCGGGTGGATCGCTCAAGGTCAGGAGTTCGAGACCAGCCTGAGCAAGAGCGAGACCCCATCTCTACTAAAAAATAGAAAGAAATGATCTGAACAACTAAAAATATATATATAGAAAAAATTAGCCGGGCATGGTGGCACATGCCTGTAGTCCCAGCTACTCGGGAGGTTGAGGCAGGAGGATTGCTTGAGCCCATGAGTTTGAGGTTGCTGTGAGCTAGGCTGACGCCACGGCACTCACTCTAGCCCGGGCAACAAAGTGAGACTTTGTTTCTAAAAAAAAAATAATTAGGTACAGAACATAATACATGATAATGATAATAAATGACTTTTACTGGTTTATGTATTTACTAAACATTCGTTTTTGAGTGTGCTCCTTCTACTTATATATAAAAGGTTAACTGTAAGACGGCCTTAGGCAGATCCTTCAGGAGGTATTCCAGAAGAAGGCATTGTTATCATAGGAGATGACAGCTGCATGCCTGTTACTTCTCCTGAAGACCTTCCCGTGGGACAAGATGTGGAGGTGAAAGGGGCTGATATTGATGATCCTGACCCTGTGTAGGCCTAGGCTAATGTGTGTTCGTGTCTCAGTTTTCAACAAAAAAGTTTAAAAAGTAAAAACAAATTTTAAAAAAGCTTATAGAATAAGAATATAAAGATAGAAAATATTTCTTTACATCTGTACAATGTGTGTGTGTGTGTGTGTGTTTTGAGATAGGGCCTCGCTCTGTTGTCCAGGCTGGAGTTCAGTGGCCCGATCATAGCTCACTGCAGCCTCGAACTCCTGGGCTCAAGCAATCCTCCCACCTTAGCCTCCCGAGTGGCTGGGACTACAGGCACGCACCACCACACCTGGCTAATTTTTAAAATTTTTTTGTAGACATGGGGTCTCAATATGTTGCCCAGGCTTGTCTCGAACTCCTGGCTTCAGGCAAATCCCTCCACCTGGGCCTCCCAAAGGGCTGGGATTATAGCTGTGAGCCACCGCACCTGGCCCAATGTGTGTTTTAAGCTAAGTGTTATTACAAAAGAGTCAAAAAGCTTTAAAAATTTTTCAAAGTTTATAAAGTAAAAAAGTTACAGTAAGCTAAAGCTAATTGATTAGTTAAGAAAGAAAATTTTTTATAAATTTAATGCAGCCTAAGTGTACAGTGTTTATCAAGTCTACAGCAGTGCACGGTAATGTCCTGGCTTTCACGTTCACTCAGCACGCGCTCACTGCCTCACCCAGAGCGACTTCCAGTCCTACATCTTATCTTGTATACCATATTTTTACTGTACCTTTTCTGTGTTTAGATATACAAATACTTACCATTGTGTCACAACTGCCTACAGGATTCAGCACGGTAACATGCTGTGCATGCTTGTAGCCTAGGCATAGTAGCACGTAGCCTCAGCGTAGAGTAGGCTGTACCATCCAGGTGTGTGTAAGTACACTCTGATGTTTGCACAATGACAAAATCCCCTACCCACGCATTTCTTAGAATGTCTGCCAGTTGTCTAGTCGTTAAGGGATGCATGACTGTGTGTGCACATGTGTGTGTTCACTATATATACACACGTTATACAGAGAGACACACCATAGTGTCTGTGTGTATTCATTCCTTCTTTCCAGTTCAGCCTTAGGAAAGGAAAAAGCTCAAGGAACGCGTCCCTGGAACTTGGTTTGCTGAATTCAGAGGTGAGGGTAGCATCTCAGGAGCTGAGCAGACTGGCAATCGCTGGCCAAATTTTTCCTGAGCAAGGGGCCGGGGGTTCACGTCACCAAGAGGACGGGAAGCAGGAAGTTGTTGACTTTCTGGAAATCATTAGCCTCTGAGGTTTTATGAGGCTACTGCATGATTGGGATAAGCACGGTCAACTCTGTTACAGAAAGGTGTTTCCATGTCACTGGAGCTGTGGAGGGTGGCCCTAGCGCTGTCACCAAAGATCCCAGCGCTGCGGGAGCGTGGCTTGATCCTCGGAAGACAGGGCCAATGCGGCGCCTTTCCCGGGGCTGCGCTCATGGGCGAAGGAGCGCGAAGCAGTCAAGAGTGCACGGTGACAGCCACTGCTGAATCCCGGTTGACCTGCAGTCATGATGAGACGCTGACCTAGTTGCAATCATCTTTTATGGCGAATCATTCAGTGCAGCAGCGTACGGTACTTAGGCCCCTCCCTCTGCCCCGTCACTCCACGATGCAGGGGCGCGGGCAGGGCCCGGGAACCGCCCCCACCCCCTCCCGGGAGTTGCCTGAGCCTCACACCTCCCCCAACACCCTGAGACAGCTGCATCCACCGGTCTGGCCAGAAGCGCCTTGCTGGGTGCAGGAACCCTGGGACTCCGAGGAGATCGGGAGCAGGTGCGGTACGTGTGCACGCGGTTAGCACCTGGCCGGCCTGAGCGCGGTCCCTCTGCAGTTTCCCAGGCGCCACGTGCCTGCAGCCTGAGCTCCAGCGAAGGCGCTGAGAGGGACCCGGGGTGTAGCCGAGGGGCGTGGCCCCGGCGGGGAGGACCCAGTCTGAAAGTCTGCTGTCCTGCTCATTTTGGTTAATTTTCCTTCTATCCTCTGGTCTCCCTCCCTGCCTGCATATCCCCCTCCCTGGTTTCCCTCATCCTTCACCCGCTGGCCACATGTGGCTATTGAGCACTTGGAAAGTGGCTAAAACGAGAAACTATTTTGTTTTGATAAATTTAAAAACTGATAATTGAGTCAGTTCTTTGGAAAGCTTAAGTGTGTTTGGAGCAACTTGGGTATTTGAATCTTCTTGAACTGTAAATTTATGAAATCTAAATACAGATCAAATATTTACAAGGAAAATTTCGCATCTGAATCGAGATGTGCTATAAATGTAAAATTCATACCAGATTGCTAAGGTTTACTACAAATAAATTTAAATATCTCATATTAAAATACTGAATACATATTCAAATTATAGTATTTTAGATCTATTGGGTTCTATAAAATAAATTAAAATTAATGTCACTAGTTTCTTTTGCCTTTTCATTTTTTTAGTGTGGCTGCTAGAAAGTTTAAATTCCATGTGTCTTGCATTGTATTTTATCCCATTTCTCTCAGCCTGTGACCTCTAGAGTGTCGATTTAGCTGGATCTAGACGAGGTCATGGCCAAGCTGAAGGAGGACTGGAGTGCCCTGTGCCCACCTGGCGCTCTCAGCACCCTGCCTCCCTGACCGTCCACGCTGGGGACGTAGAGTTCAGGATATTAACTCAACATGAGAGAGTGAGGCAAGAGTCTCAATCAACCACAGTTTATTGAGCCAGAGCTTGTGGGCACGTCTGGGAAAAACACAAGTTACAGAAATGTCTGTGGTCTGTGCTCTCCGAAGAGGTTTTCAGGAGTCTCAGTACTTGCACATTTCTTTAAAGGGGAGAAGACACATAGGAAGAGAGGGACAGGCTGTGAGGCTAATGGTTACATTTTTGCGAGACTTTAATCAGTGCCCAGGGAATCTACACCATACACAAGATAAGGTGAACATTCAAAGAAAAGAGAGTAGAGGAAGAGTCAAGTATGCAGACTTCTCAGAGCCGGTAGAGGAAAGATTGATCTCATCCTGTCCTTGTTCTGCACCTTGGAAGATAAGCTTGTAATTGACATTGTCAGTTTGAAATCTAAGACTTCAGCTTTAGGAGGTAGACTTAAGTTGCAGAACTGACGTTACAATTGACATGTCCTTGTTTAACGGTAGGGCATTGTGACAAGATTGTGTTTCTAAATAAATAAATAAGTGAATGGATGGATGAATGAATGAATGAATGGGAAGAATTTACTTAGGAGCAGTTTGTGAGAACAGTCATCTGGAGATGCATGAGGCCTTTGCCTTTCTGTGGGGGTCTGGCTAATGTATAATGCTTTGACACAAGGTTGCGAAGTAATAGCTAACCAATTGGGAAAAGGATGACAGTGTTGGGTGATTCAGTCTCCAGGCTTAACTTTCCCTTTGGCATAAGGAGTTTGGGGTCCTGAGATTTTTGTTTTCTTTTACAAGGGAATGGGAAGAAAGGCTGTGGCGAGAGAAGGAGATGTTCACTGCCTGCTCCAGGAAGTGCTCCTGCAGGGGGATGGGAGCAAGTCCAGGGAATGGGCACGTCATGGGAACTCTGTGTTGCTCCCCACTTGTCCTCATGCCTGCATGTGGCCATGATACCTGGAAGGATGCCAAACGGGGAGAACTGAAGAATCCTCGTGTTCTATTGGAAGAGACCATCAGGGCCAGGAGGGTTTTGCAGTGTTTCTATTCCAAAGCTGGCCCAGCTGTTATGTCACCTACTGGAGCCAAATTACCCTTGAATGTTCACCTATCTTGGTCCTGGGGCAATTACAATGAAAATTGGATGCTTTTCTATATAGCTCAAACAAGGGTACTTATTTGTAACTGTTACAGGACCGCCTCCTTTAGCCAACCAGAATGTGAAATCTGGATTTAGACAAAAGATTATATGAAGGATGATAGCATGTTTTCCAAAAAGCATCCAGAATAAGGTAACAGGCAAGCAAGATGCTGTCCACCTACTAGGCACAATATTCTCAGGAGTAAAAAGAGACACAGGACCTGTTCCCTATATTGATATCCCTTTGGTTAGGAACATCTCCCTCTTTTCCATCCTTCTGTTCAAATCTGACTTATTCTTCAAGGCCCAGCTCACATCCCACCTCTTTCCTGAGCCTTTCCCTGATTCCTCTAGACGTCCCAGCTCCACTAAGCACACTGCCTGCGCCACAGGCTTCCAGCCTTGGCAAAGTGATCATGTCCCTCAGTGCATTTCCCTTTGGAGCCAGGTTCTAAGACCTGGATACAAATCACAGTATTATTATTGTTCTGATCAGTTACCTGTCACCATAACAGGGGGCTGCAAAGTGCTTTGCAAATAGTAATGCTTTAACCTCACCTCCAAAAAGATCAATTGGACATGAAAAACATTTTATTTATAATTTCTTGTATTTACAGTGTGTGTCTTCACTACAATCATTCTTGCAATAAATACAGAAGTGCTGAACAGACCATCCCCACAGTGGCCTTTGGTCCCTGTAGCACAGGGACTGAGGGATGCTAAAGACGCCAGCACTTCCCAAGGGCTGGTCAGGAGGCCTTCAAAGAGGTGAGTGAAGGGGAGAGGAATCTCGAGTCTGAGCCTGAAACGGGATGAAAAGAGTCAACACAGCACATCTCCTAAAGAAACACATCCAGGTTTTTACAATTTTGACCAGATGACACTAAAGAGACAGAACAAAGAGACTCATGAGAGGCCAACACAAGACTGGAGGAGCTGGGCCTTCCCCGTGGCCTCATGCCTTGGTTGTGTCCTCTCCGCCTGCCCTCTGGGGCAGAGTTAGGGTGCGTGCAAGGCGGCCCAGCCACACACGCCACAGAACTGGCTTCCCTCAGAGGCGCTGGTGTCAGCAGAATGAATGAGGATTCCAAGGTTGGATCCTCCAGAGTCCCACGGGGATTAGCATAGAGGTTGACAGTGGGTTTTGGCGCATCCTTTCTGCCTCCCTGGCTTGATCTTGTCTCAGCCGAGAGCCAGGGCTGTGCTGAGCGGGAGGAGGGAAGGGGAAATGCCACTGTTTTCACCTTCCAGTAAGTCTCCCTTTTTATGAACAGCCCTTGTGCCAGGTACAATGATCGCTCTGTTCTCTCACAAAACTCATCCATAAAAGGTATGCGGAGTTTTTTGGAAGACAATCCTACTGCTTTGGAGTGGTTTATGTTGGTCTCTCATTGACAATTTTGGACCAAGGCCAAGAAACCACATAATTCATGAGGGTTGCCTTTGTTGTCATTGGATGATACATCAGGCATGCCAATGGCAAGGCAGACTGCCACCCCAGGCTGCAAGGCCACCAGAGGTCTCGTGCATGTGCACGCGCGCACACACACACACACACACACACACACACATACACACACCCTCCCCGAGCCCCCATTAGGTCACTTGTAACCTTGCCTAGCAAAACTGGCTACCAAGACATAGGGCTTGCCACCATCATGAAAATTTGTGATAGTGGAGAAGAGAAAATCCTTAGAGTGGGAAGGAGGAGTAGAAGGAAAAAATATAAAGAAACATAGGCTTCAGGAGGACATTCCATGCTGCCACAATGAGATCGTGAACCAGAAAGTTCTCTGTGAACTGCAAGGTGCTAGCAATTAGAGGTTGGTGGTGGAGGCTCCTCACTCACAGAACTAACTGATCTCTGTGGGGCTTTCACATCTACAGGAGAAAAATGAAGACGTGAAGCCTTCTCAGAAACTATCTGTGTGACCTGCCTGGGAGAACATGGAGTGTGTTAGTGACGTCGTGTTATTATTTGTTCCTGAATGCCATGATGATGCCAGCCCCTGTTCAGATGACCTCCTGCTTTATAGCTTGAAAATATATTTTACCTAATCCATGATTTGAGATGCTTATAGAGAGAGGAGTAGATACATCTCGATTCCAGGTCGACCATAGGGATATTGTAGAAGTGGCAGAAATGAAATTTGGCCAAAATCATTTTGCAACCATTTTGCTTCTGCCTGTTTCTTCCAGACTCAAAAGCAGATTGGGTCATCTCAGAACTCACATCTACTCTAGGAGAGGGGCAGAGAGAGAACCACACATTTCATAGGAACAACCTAATTATTTATAAAATCTGTAGAGCTCCACAGACACGAGGTTGGGTTTGGAGTTAATATTTTGTCATTCTGTCCTTCTCACATTATGACTAGATAAATACCACGTGATTCCAATTCTCCCATCCAAGTACTAACCAGGCCCGACCCTGCTTAGCTTCCAAGATCAGACGAGATTAGGTGTGTTCAAGGTGGTATGGCCATAGACCATGATTCCAATTCTGATTCCAAAGTGAGACTTAACCCGACCACATATGACTTCTCAGTCTTTCTCTCTCCCTCCCACTCCCCCCTTCTCATCCCCACCAAGAAAAGGAACTTGAAACTGCCTTTCTCTAAGGCCTGTTCAGTGTCCCTGACCCAGAGGACAGGACTGTGGAAGTGCCCCTAATATATTACAAAGTATATCTCTTGTTTTCTTTCTCTCCTACAACCTGATCCCTCCTGTCTCAATTCTTTCCCCTGAGTTGTGAGGTCTGACTAAAGGTTTTGTCAGAGCAGAAGGAAATCAGGGGGAGACAACCCCTCCCCTGGGGAAAGAAATTGAGTTTCAAAAGCAAAACCTAAGTGGAGAGTGCATGTTCTGTTCTGAAAGGTTGGAGAATAAGCTGAATTTCCAGGATACTTGAAGACACACTTGAGTGAAGTCCTGGATGAAAGTATTTTCCAACCAACAACAGCAGGTGGCTTGGTTTGTGATCCCAGAATCCAGACCACTGAACAATCTCACACAGACATAGCACTTGGTCTGAGAGCTCATCTCATCCGTGGGTTGCACTGGGGGTGGCCATGGTCCCGGGGCAAGGGGGCACCCAGCTGCAGGATCCCTGAGGGTCTGGAGTGTTTGCACGTTGAGCTCCAGAGAACACCTTGAGATGTTTCAAGTGTCCAGAGAGCCAAAGTATGTAGTGTCCAAAGCAAGGTCCTTCCCTGGACATGCCTGGGAGTTCCAGGGACCTCAGGCGTGGTCCTCAGTCTCCTTCTTAACGGCTGGTTTGTAAATGACTCCCTTGTTGTTGTCACCTTTTTTGCTACTAGAACAACAAGAACACACAAATCTTGTTAGTCAAAGAGGGGAGAGAGAGAGAGGGAGCCCAGAGAGCCGTCTGGCTCAGCTGTGGAATGAGGCAAGTTTTAGAAGTCAGGTTCCTCTCTTTGGGACCTTTTGCCAATTCTGTCGGTCTTGGGAGGGAATGCCCCCAAATAAAGCAGTATCCAAAATGGCACCTGTTCATTTTCCACCTGTTCTTTCTAACACCTGACGATGCTAGACCTGCATTTTGAAGGAGGCCTCATTATCCCACGCCTCCCCCACTTCAAACCTTTGATTCCATAACAGGGTTCCTGGCAACCTTTTTATTTTTCATACCAGGAAAAATAAATTAGGTTTTAGGGAAAGACAAACGTGACAATAAAAACATGCGTAAAGGGCATTAATAGCTAATGTGAGTGAAAGATCAGGTTTTCCTTCATCTTTCTTTTTGGATTCATAGAAGAAAATCCAGATGTAGAGATCATAGTAAGAAGATAGCCTTCCTGCTTGTGTTTAGGCACCAGCCCCAAATCGAGAGACTCATCTAAGGTCATATAGTAGCCGTGGCTGGCCCACACCCCTCCAAATCTGAGCTCAGTGACCCTGGAACAACCAGCATCTCGTGCAAAGGAGGCTGGGGCGGGGCTGTTTTGAGAGCTGCACTCCTAGGGTCAGTGTTGGTGTGGGTAACAAGGCCTCTTCATTCTGCGACGCTGCCTTCCCAGACAGACTAATCGTCATGGACACAGAAGCCGCCCATTCCCACTTGGAACCCAAACCAACTCACCTCTTCTTCCTTCTGAAAAGCCAAATGGACACTGCCAGGATAACACAGATACCAAGAACACCAGCCAGGGCCACCGAGAGGATGATGCCTGGTGAAGAGGCAGTGGGCACATGTTACACTCCTCACTTGCCCTCATCGCATCCCACACATGGGGGTGAAATCACATCCCAGCTACATAATCATCCACAGAGAGGTATAATTTCCCCATCTCTGTTCTTAGATTCTGGTCTTTGGCTTAGTGGAACTGGCTGGAGCAGTTAGAGGGGGCCATTTGCAAATTGTAGTGGTTTTCCAGCAGGGTCTCTCAAACTTGCACAAGGATCATCTGAAGAGCTGGTTCAAAATGTAGATTTTTTTTTTTGAGCTCAACTCTCAGAAACTCAGATTCAATCTCTTTAGTGTGGGGCCCAGGAATCTGCATTTCACCACATACGTCCAGCTGATGCTGATGCATGTGGTCCATGAACCACGCTTTGATAAACCCTGAGCTACAGAATGAAAACTTATTCCATCTTTGCCTGCTGGATTTAAGGCCCATTGGGATGTCTCCATCAGTTCCATCACACAGTCATAAGCAGTCCCAAACAACCAGTAG
This sequence comes from Propithecus coquereli, assembly GCF_000956105.1. NCBI lineage: Eukaryota > Metazoa > Chordata > Mammalia > Primates > Indriidae > Propithecus > Propithecus coquereli. The sequence goes on along the minus strand of NW_012147634.1, from coordinate 4,686,788 downwards.
CCCATTGCCAAGGTCACATGGCCAGTCACTTGACCTCCACACTGGGCTCTGGCATGTTTTCAGGCAATGGCCTCCCACCATAATCAACAGAAGATCTTAGATAGGCTCTTGGAATATACACATGCTGAGAGTGATTAGGTCTTTCCTTAGAGGAACGTTTGATTGGCAGTTCATCTTTGAATCAGAGAGCGACTTGAGGGTAAGACCCACAGCAAGGAGGGGACCAGGAGCCAGAGCGACAGCACACAGAAGCAGAGAGGATGGGCTGGCAAGATCACAGGTCCAGATCACACCCAGAATCACAGTGATGCCCCAGCTGCAGCATGCACAGCCGGCCAGCTGGCCACATACCCAGACTCAGTCCTGTGTCAGGAAGTATTTGCACTTAAAAGGGAGGAGGAAAAGATTGGAAATTAATCTAGAGTCAAACCATGCTGGATTTGACTAGCGTATTGAGAGACGCTCTACCTTTTGTTGGGTGGGTGGTACGGGGCTTACGCAGACCTTCCAGGGGTGTTCAGAAGGTCTGGTTCAAGGGACTGCTACTGGAGTAGAGGGACTTGCCACCTAGGGAATTCATACTGTGGTCCCCCGTTCCAATGCTCTTTCATCATGGCAATCTCTTTGCCAGGGCAAGACTTCAGGGTTTAATACAACATGGCCATCGAGGGAAGGTGAGGAAGGGTAAGCATCAGGGACTACTTGGGCAGGCCATTGTGCACTTCGCTGGGACCTACTCCTCTTCCTCAGCCAGGAGCCTGCCACCAGACTTGTCCCCACCCCATCCAGTCTATCGTCGTGGTTTGGTTCTATTTTGGGTTTGGTCCTACTACACAAACTCCTCCACCATCCCAGCCTCCCTTCTCGGGAACAAGGGGATTACGGCTTCTCCCAGCAAGTTACTGTTGGGCCGACTAGTGCCCAGCTATCTAGGGTGAAATCCCGCAGTCGGCCTACGAGGCATCTCCCCGGGGAAGACTCAAGTGTGAATCCATCTTCTTGAATGAACAGAGGAGCCCAGTCATGAAGTCTCTCCTGGGTCCCCCCCAGCCTGCTCCTTCCAGGTTCTTTCAACTATTCCCCAATCTGTCAGTCAGGTCCTCTGTCTAAAGAAAGTTTCTGTTTACACATATCGTTGTGTCTAGTGGTTTTCTGATCTCAGTTGAAGCTTCTAGCATGTGCGTGTGTGTGTGGGTGTGCGCGCGTGTGTGTGTTGGGGGTAACTATTCTAACTCACACTGGAAGCCAGAGCTGTACAGACAGTGGCCACCCAGCTTGACACACAGAAGAGCCTCTGCCCACAGAGCCTGCTGTGGTGACTGAGACCCTGGGAGGGCCCTGGCTAAGTGTGAGACACCAGCAGGGGGCCAGGGACTCACCTTGGGGCACTTGACACCCTGGAAACCAGACCTGAGGCTGCAGGGTGAGGTTTTGCTCGCCCCCCTTCTCCTGCTCTGCGGTCCGAGTCTGGCTGATTCCCCAGGAGCCATCAGCTGGGTCCTTTCCCTGCCATCCTCTTCTGCACTCTCACACTGAGCCTGCAAAGCGTCCCTGGTCCAAGGCTGGCCCCTGGGGATTCCTGGTCTGGCTTCCCCAGATGGCCCCGGGCTGCTGTGTTGGTGAGCAGAGCAGGCATGGAGAAGAGCTGTCCCCAAGGACAGGGTGGCCTGTTCTCCCTGCTCTGCCGGCCACCACCAGTACCTCATGGCCTCCCAAGTGGCAGAGAGGATGGCTCCTCTGGCCAGATTCCCTGCCCCAGGCCTCTTCTCGTAACCTGAACACAAGGACCTGTCTGTAGTTGGGGAGGCGCTGGGGACAGGAGCCTCCACCTGGGGAGAGCTTCAGGTGTCTGTGCAGCCATGCTGTGTTCCCTGAGCAGCCTGTGGCCTCCACACCATGTAACTTGGTATTAGGGTTTATTGATTGTTTTTCAAAGGTACCCAGAGACTTGGTCCTTGGGATCTTAAAAAAACAAACAAATTAAAACCTAGTCATGGCTTCTCTTCCAAGCCTTTTGATGAAATACACTTTCGTTCTTTGTTCCTAAAGCTGCAGATGGCTATGGTGCCAAGCCAGGTCTTGCCACATGAAGACTATTCCTAGTGAGCCTGGCCGCTCGGCGAAACCGTGCAAACTGGACGGTTTCTAAAGTCGTCTCTCTCCTCACACATCCTGAGAGCCACACAGGCCCCCAGACGGCTGAGCAGCCCCAGTCGAGGGCTGGGGGAGGGGCCCTTCATGCCATGGCCACAGGGGGCTGAGCAGAGTCTGTGGAGAGCAAGCCCCCCAGGATAGGACCTTTCTCAAGAGCACGGGGCCCACTCGGTGGCTTCTCTGGAGGGAGAGTCTGGATTCGCCCATGTACCGTGCAGTGCGCCTGAGCTACAGGCCCTGCAAACACAGCATCATTTAATCCATTTCTGTCCCCTCTTCGCTCCTAGATAACCACTTTTCAGGGCCTAAATTGCCTCTCCTTGGAAACCATGAAATGAGACCAAACAGCCACGAAGACAAGGAAAGCCCCAGAGGCAGGGACAGATGGTTTTCAGCCAAGACTTTGATGCAGCAAAAATGAAGCAGCTTGACTGAGCAAGCTGAGATCACAAGCCACTAAGGAAGAGGCGTGGCAGCAAGGGGGCTGCTTAGTTCTACCACCTCACGACGCCCAGGGCGGGAACATGTTGGCATGCCGTCCCTGCCAGTCGAGACAGCACCAGCCACCACGGAAGCAGGGCTTCTCTGCAGAGATGAGCTGAGGTCCCGTTGGAGGCAGATGCCTACGCAACTGCTAACTAAAGGGAAAGGGAAAACCAGCGAGACTTCCAGGGCACAGGGAGAAGGAACTGTCAGGGCGTGTGGGCAACGAGAGCTCGAGAGAGAAGCCAAAGCCTGTTTCCCAGCAGAGCCTCAGCTGGGTCAGAGAACAGGCATCAAAGATGGTGCAGAGCCAGAGAGATTTATTTTCAGATTAAACAAAGAAATGGCTTGTTTCTGAACGGAGAACAAGACAGGCGGTTCCCACGGAAGAACAACAGGACAGACAGGAGAAACGGAGACAGGCGGTGGACAGCAGTGGTCCACGAGAGCCACTGAATGAGAACTCAATGGAGGGGGCTCCCGAGCTGGCTCGCAAGAGGGGACACGCCGCGCAGACACAGGGGAGCTGCCTGCTCCCCACACCACACACAGGTACGAGTCAGGGTGAACAGAGACAAGGCGGTGAGACACACAGAAGGAAATTGCACAGACACGGAAGAACTTGACTGTTGAACGCCTCACCCAGGAAGGTACAGACACCTGGAGAAGGTGGGCAAGCTGCCTGCCACGAGGGCCTCGCTACCTGTTCTGGCTGGCCCAGGAGCTGTGTCTTCCGCTGGCATCTTGCTGGACCGAGGGAGGCTGGTCTTTTGAGGTCTTCTGAAGCCTCAAGTGTAAACACAGAAAAGTCCAGCAGGAAGAACAAGCACCTCATTTACATATCTTGGGGTTCCTAGAACAACAGTCTAGTATTTTCTAGCTCTATTTGCAATTCTGATTGTGGTACACAATCCTTTTCCTTTCAAAGTGTTATTTTAAAGTACGGACTGTTTTAGTAGATGGCGTGTTACATAGTGATAACATATATACGCATGTAGGTCTAGAGCAGTCTCTAGTCTTGTAAAAGATGCCAGGAGAGTTTAGGCTTATCAGTGGTTTGATAGTTTAAACACATAAAATCGTCTGGGCTTGGTGGCTTAAGCCTGTAATCCCAGCACTTTGGGAGGCTGAGGCAGAAGGATTGCTTGAAGCCAGGAGTTCAAGACCAGCTTGGGCAATATAGGAAGACCCCATCTCTACAAAAAATTAAAAAATTAGCTGTGCATGGTGCCACACGCCTATAGTCCTAGCTACTTGGGAGGCCGAGGTGGAAGGATCACTTGAGCCAAGGAGTGGAAGGTTGCAGTGAGCTACAATCTTGCCACTGTGCTCCACCCGGGGCAACAGAGCAAGACTCTGTCTCAAAATAACTAACTAAATAACTAAATAAATAAATAAATGAAATCCAGTTTAGCATGGTAAAAACTGCCATTATTATACTTAAAAAAAAAGTCATGGAGTTAAGTAACTGCAATGCTAGTATTCTCTTTGGATGAGACTTTGGTAAGAAAAGCAAGGAAGATGCCCTCAGTAGCCACAGAGTATAACTATCTTTAGAGGACATATTTAACTGGGGAGTTTTCCTTATTAACTCTATGCAACCTAATAAAGAAGTAATTTCTACAAAGAAATATGCCAAAAAGATGCCACCAGATTAGATGGAACTGGTTTTATACAACCATGATGGGGACTGAGGGCTTTGTCACCAGATTGCAGGAATATAGGCCCAGAGCCAAAAGCCACATGACTCTGAGGGCCCCAAACCCTGGAGCAGCAGGGGTGGGCTACAATGCCAGCACTGGGCGCTTAGTCCTCCAAGCTGCCTTCGGCGGCCCAGGCTGTCTGTGCTGAAGCAATGGGTGGTGGGACGGGGGCCTTTTATCCGCATCAAGCCAGAGCAACAGAAAGCACAACAGCATCTCCGGGTGCCTTTGAAACTTGGCAGCTAAGTTCTGATCTTTAATTCTTCTTAAACAAATCGGTTGATTTTTAACACTGTCAGCAAATTGAGAACAGAGAAAAATGAGACTCAATAAGGCTAAAATTTGACAACTATCCAGGCTTACGTGCAAATCCTTCTGCAGAGAAGATGCTGGTGAGGGGAGATGGGAGACCAGTCAGGGACATTCTTGCAACAGGCTCATGATGAGCACAGGAATGAGTAGGATGTCAATCGCCCCTGTCCTTAAGGACCTGGTAGTGTGTGTGTTATATGTATGTATTTTCTTTTTCTTTCTTTGTTGTTGCTGGAGGGAGTAATTGCTCTGTGGGGTGCTGAGGGCCATAACAGAGGTGTAGGGTGGCTCTGCAGACAGTAAGTCGCCTCCGGGGGGATGGGGAAGACTTTTAAGAGGATATGGTTACAGTTGGGTCTTAAAAGAATTTTCCAGGTGGAGGAGAGAGCGGGGCATCCCAGACATAGGGACTAGTGTGTACACTTGAAAGGACCTGCTGCATTAGGGAGGCCCTACAGTCTGGGGGGCCTGTGGCTGAGAGGGTGGGATTGGGGCTGTGGGAAAACGATGTGGGTCCTTCACCCAGGGTGGGTCCAGCCCTCTGCCCGGCCCCATTTCCTGCTGTCTTTCCTGATCACGGCCTGCTCTGTGCCAGGGGCTATGGTTAGGAGCAGGATGACACCCGTGGAGGGGTTTTCTGTCCCCCAGAGCAGATAATTCAGGCTGTGCTCAGGAAACGTGTGGCATGTTGAAGGGACTAGGACTTCACTTCTAAGCACCGTTGACATCGCCCCTGACTGTTTGGTCCCCTGATCCGGGTCTAGGATCAGAGTAACTCCTCTGGTTACTCACTTGGATACTTCAGAAGAATTGTTGATACTCTTCCATCTAATAGTTTTTATTTATAAATAGAAACTTTAAGAAACACAAGGTCAATAACTATAACACACATATTCTAGTTCCCAAAGATTAGATAATTAGCCATCTTAGCTGTGTAAGATTTCCGTCTCTCTCTCGCTCCCTCCTTCTCCCCTTCTAAGGTTTTATACAACTGCCCAGGCCGCTAGGGTCAAGCAGGTTCTAATCGTGCTGTCCACAGACCTGACCTCCCCCTGGCCACCACTACTCTCATCTGAGCGCGCCTCAGCTGGCTCTGGCTTCTGCGGCAGGCGACATGCAGTTGCTCAGAGCAAGCCCACTAAAGACATGATTATAGAAACTTCTTGGCTTCCTTTTGTCCCTCAAGTTTCCCTTGCCCTGACATGATGAAAATCGGACTAGATAATGTTAGTATTTGGGTTTGATGGGCTCTTGCTTTATCACCCATCACCAACACTGGACACCGTGTTGGTGTCACTGGCTAGGGGCAGGTCGACGCCAAGGAACCAAGGACTGGGCCAGAGCCCTAGGCCTTGGTCCCTGCGATGTACACCTGCCTCTGCCGTGCTTCCCCGCCCCCGCTCAGAGCACCTGGCTTCCTGCGAAGCCTCCACTGGCCCAGGATCCCACCTTGAGGACAATGAGTCTTGTTTCCTCCTTCAGCTCAAATCGTCCTTCTGTGCCACTGGGAAGAGGCACTTTTTAAGAGCTGAACAAAGCGCCTGGCATGACTTTCACCTTCCCGTGAAGAGTGGACATTTTAACCCAGGGCAACAAGAAGCAGAACATACAAGAGAGGAAAAACTCGTAGGAAAGGGAGGGAGAAGAAGCATGATGAGGGATCCTGAGGAAAGTTGCAACTTCAGAGCCGTCAGGACCCCGGCTAAAGGGATTTGTGTACTTCTCCTAAGGGCACATAGTTTTCTGTCATGTCACATCTCGTAGCCTCACCAATGACGTAAAAAAGAAGATACACTCAGATTCTGAGGGAAGACAGGGAACAAGGTTTCTCTTGGATTTGCTCGTGTCTACCTCAGTAACTTCAACTTTATTGTTTCGGGGTAGCCATCACCAGATCGAAAGTCTCATGCCATAAAAGAATAAAGAAGACCGGGGAACCTCTGTAATACAAAAACTCTAGAATCCTATGATATGAGTGAAAAAAAAAATCAGTCTGAGCCTAGGAATGTCACTGTGCAACCCCTGGGGCAACTTTGCCTCTCCTCCCCTGGAGACATTTTTGGCTGTCACCACTGGGGAGACGCAGCTGGCAGCTACTGGGTAGAGACCAAGGACGCTGCCAATGCCACGGTGCATGGGACAGCCCCCCACAGTCAGAATTACCCTGCTCAAGATGTCAATAGTGCCGAGGTTGAGAAACTCTGCCCCAGGGCTAGGTTACAGCCCCGATTATCAGCCCCTCAAGGATAGAAACCAGGTCCTGCGCTCCTTTTCTAAGCAGAGTCTAGGAAAATAGCAGGGTCAGGTGAAACCATTCAGTCCCAATTGTCCCAGTTTGGTTCAAGCTCAGGTCCTCCCCCAAAGTCTACGCACGTTCTCTCCTAGAGGATTTCTTTAACATCACTTTTCTACTGGCAGAATTTTCTGACTCCAGAGTTCTTATTAACTTTCAGAGAAAACCCGGAATAAGCCAAACCATAATTACAAACATGCCCCAGTGGAAGAGTCGACAAATAAGGGAGCCCAGATTGCTCACAGCTCACGCTGACAAACAGCCTCACACCATAAACCCGAAACAGCATCTGACAGTGTGGGGCCTGCGCCCAGCTGGCGTGGGAGGCCCTTGTGAATGCAGGCCCTGGGCAGAGGAGGTTCGGGGCTTCACCCCTTTGGGGCTCCCTCCTCATTGCTCGTGGGGAAGCAGACTTGTTTGCTGCCTGTGTCTTTGGGAAGTAAGAAGGAGGGGAGAATTCTGGCCAAGTTTCTATAATCAGCCTCCAAATGAACAGGTTTGCCTTGAACTGCCACAGAGCCGCACTCCCAGGAGCAAGCTGGGCCTGGCCTGGGTGAGGCAGCAGCCCTGGGTATGCCATGCAGGAGGGACAGCTGGCAAAGCTGCATTTGGGCTTTGATTTTGGTTTCCTAGTTGGGAGTTGGTCTACAGGCTTCTGCCTAGAGGCCCCTCCAGCTCCCCCAGCCAGCCTGGGGGAACCTATGGAAGCTCTCTGCTGCACCCGCCCGCGCTGCCCGCTCTGCAAGCAGCTACTTAGACCTGGGCCGGTCTAAGAAGATGGCTAATTATTCCCAATGCCACAGTCAGTCATTACAAGTGGGGGTTACTTTTGATGTCAGACTCAAGATCCTGCACGGTTTCTTCTGATCCTCTGTAACTGCCCTCACACACTGTCCCTGCAACGTAAAGTCAGGGTTGGCAGTTGTTAGTGTCCTTGTAGAATCATATGAGCACTGAGAGGAGGTTAGGTCACCTAGTCCAACCTGGCATTTTACGGCTGAGGAAACCCAGGCCGAAGAAGGGGCATGATTTGTCCACATCATAGAGCCAGGAGAAAACAAAGCAAGGCCTTGAACTTGGAGGTCTCCTGACTATGGGGACAGTATTTTTTCCCCTGTTCCCAGGGATGTGCATAGACTAGCTCAGAGAACAGAACTGACAACGAAGTCTTTGAAGCACAAGCAAAATTCTACCTGATACACATGGACAAATTCCCTTATCTCCTGGCAGAGTTTTTATGGTTTTTATTTTATTTAAGAGTTGAAGTAGTTCCATTTAACCCTTGAATACTACGTTCTCCATTTAGAAGAATGAGAAGAGAGAACATTATATCCAGAATAGATACAAAGGGATAACTCTGTGTATCCGGTCATTTCCTAGAAAAGAAGTTGATAGTCACTATCACATAGAGTCTCAATTTTTAGGAAGGCTAATAATGGTCACCGTTCCAGTTTTCAGATGGAGAAACTGAGGAAAAGAGGGAAATTACCTTAACTAGTGGTATCTGGAGAGGAGAACACCAAAGACAAATTCTTGGGCAGTTCTTAATTAAGTGACAGAGAAGGACATAATTCTGAGTGTATGTACGGGTCAATTCAGAAAGGCACATTTCTAAAATTTTCTGGAAAGGGCCTTGAAACATAATCTTCACATGCTCAACTAAGCTGAGTAAGTGATAGTTACAATCTTGTAAGAAAGGAATAAGAAAAGTACACCAGGTGAGACAAAGAGAGTGGATTCTCTGATGAGTAGGTTAGCAGGTTATCTTTCTATGTGAACACCTGGCCAGTTTGGTACACAAGTGATATTAGGGCATGAACTGGAACTTCCACAGATCTGCTGTGCTTCTGAACACCTGAGATTCCCACATTGAGAACCGATCAAGAACCTACCGTGAGAAAACGAAGTTAGAGGTTGGACGAAGGGCGTGGGCCCCAAGAATGCTCCCTCACCATTTCCCTGACTCCTGGCATCCAGCAGTGCTGATTCAGGCACCGGTGCAAACAAGGAAAACCGCCAGTGTCCTGGGGCTTATGGTTATAGGTTTCAAAGGAAGAACCAAGAACTCATAGCATTAGGAATAAACCAAACTATGAAGCTTTGCTCAATTTGGAACGAACGTGCCTGTGCTTATGCAAGCTCCAAGGAGATTCAACAAAAAGGCAGGGAACAAGGGGGCTTTCTTCCCTCATGGGCCCTGCTACATTAGGCCATGAGCCACCGTGGCCACAGACATGGCTTATGCCTGCTGTTCTACAACTAACAAAGGAACGTCCCTGGCCAGGCCTAAGGTGGGGTGGCTACAGCCTTTGATGCCAAGAAAGCCTTGGGTGAGAAGTTAGAAATCTGTTCTCATGAACAGGTCCCTATTGTGTGTCTCAGGAGAGGGGATCATTGTCCAGAGCACAGAAGTCCCCAAGAACATCCTCTTTTCCCCACCTGTGGGGGACTCGAGGCACAAGGAGGGCTCTGGTCCCTGTGCTTGGAAGCCCCGGCTTGCGCTTCTCCACAGAGGATCGGGGAAGTGGAGAGCAGTGAGGGGAGCCCTGAGTAACCCCCACACCTTGCTCCATGAGGCTCCCTGGGTCCCGTGGCAGCCAGGTTCTTAACCCACTTCCTGAGGGCAGCAGTGCCAAAGCTGGACTTCACCCAGAAGGGCCCAGCGTCCTGGCACCACACTCCCCACAAACACTGCATCTCCTTACCTTGTTGGAAGGAGATGTACACCAACCTCTCGTCGAACTTCTGCACCTGCCGGAAGTTCTTGACCATTTCTCTGGGGGCAGGGTCATCCATGTGTGTGCAGTACAGAGCTGTCTCCAGAGCCAGCAGCTGAGGGAAGAGCAGAAACACCCCCCGAGGGCAGAATGATGCTGCTTGCCTGGACTCCCTTAGGGAAGAGAGGCCAGCTCTCACCTCTTGCACCTGGGAGAAGCCTCTGGAACCAGCGCCTGTGACACTGGGTGGGAGACATTAGAAAGCAGCGGGAAAGCCAGAGAACTGCTCCCTTCCTCAGGCGTGGGTGACTGGGTGCCGGGCGGCACTAGGTCTGTCTTCCCAGGTCCCAAGGACAGTGCTGCCAGATCCTGATTATGCCTGGAATCTGCCCTGCACGGAGGGAAGCCTGGGCTGGTGGAGGGCTACTTAGCCTCTCATGGCAACTGCCTTCCTCTCATGAACCTGAATTGGAACCCAGCTCTAAACCAGAGGGGCTGGGGACTTGTTCTGACGGTCATATCAGAAGGAATAACAGCGGGGAGGTAGGAGTTTCACAGGTCATCTGACTATGGGCTCCATGACATTTTCATGCAACCACACAGATTGTATAACCAGTTTCCAAGGCAGTTTCTGGATTAGGATGTCGCTGCCTCCCCACAGGCTGTGTCTCTTGTTCACCGCGTCCTCATTCTTGTCCGCCTACCTGCTGCCATTTATCTACGAGACTCAGACCGGAAACTCATAGTAAGGAGAAGGAGCAACAGTGAGGGTTGCGCGGGACTCATGACGCTGGGTGGGGCGTGTGAGCCAGTGCGTAGTGCTGGCCCCGGCCCCATCTTGTGGGGAGTCATTTTTCTTCTCACGTATTTAGGCTGTGGAGTAGAGGGACGAGTGGTGACTTGGAACTCAGATGACCGGACTTTGGGTGTCAGTTTCGTCATTCACCAGAGGGTGATCCCACAAGCTTCTACCCCTTACTTCCCTCCCCTATGAAATGAGAAGCTTAGAGATGGTTGCTAAGGATTTCGTTCCCCACTTTGCACTAGACCATGAGCTTCTTGAGGGCCGGGACCCTCACACACTCATCGCGGCAATCCTAGCGCCCCCATTTGTTAAGTGATTTAACCTGATGCTACCCTTCTTCTGCCCCCCAAAGGAACCAGGCTTTCTCTTGCCTGGGGAGGGAATCCCATCTAGCCACTGAGGATATATTAGCAAATGCAGCTTTACAGCTCTTCTTTAAAGACCTGGGAGACACGTATTCATTTTCCTAGCTTGACTCGGTAGCTCCTCTTTTAAAGCCCAGCTTGGAATTTCTGCAGTGCTTTCAGGAATATTTGGAGAGGTTTCGAATAGCTGCCAACGAAACTCTAGGCGAGGAAATCAAGTCATTGAGTATGACATGGGTTATGGTGGGAACTGAGGTGCCACCTGGACTCTGGCTGAGTTGGGCACGACAGTTACCTGCTCCTGGGAAATGTGCACAGGGTTGCGGAAAACCGTCCAGATCACGGTGGGGTTGCAAGGAGGTGTGGTCAGGGACCCCCTGTAGCGGTAGTACTCGGCGGGCCTCTCGGGAAGCAGTTCTTCAATGTTGAAGCCTGGGATGAGCACTTCTTGGCCTGGAGAGACATGTTGGGGGGCGGGTGATGGTATCGGCCTCACTACCTAGGGCAGAAGTGCCCTCGAACATAGTGACTGAGCCTGGAAACTTGAACTAACCCCTCTCAGGGCCAGTCTACCCAACCTGCTGCCCCTAACCTGGTGAACACAAACCGCGCCCACCCCTTGCATTTGTTTTTCTTAAAGTTACACAGGGCTGACTTCATCCTTCTCCAGCAGACGGTGAATAAGCATCCAAGGACTCCTCACCTTTGTACTTTACGTGTTGAAGGTGACTGAAGATCTTGTCATAGGATGGATTGAAGGAGCCCATCTGCAACAGAGACGGGGCAGGTTAAACTGGGACAGAAGCGTGTAGGCTGAGCTGGGATTGACACCTGCTATCAGAGGGCAAGCCTGGGGGTGTGCAGGCGCCACTGCAGAGGTCCTGCCCGAAGGAGTCGCCTTACTAGGACAATTGTGGCGGATCGCTAGGCTGTTGGGAGCTAGTGTAATGGTTCTGGCCTTGCATGTCAGGATGTCCCGTTTTCAGCTTAAGGCATCGGGCTTGAACGTCCCGGTACAGGGTACGGTGTGTGCTCCTGATGATCTAGATGACAGCCTGAAGGCCACAACCAGCGGTTTGTCTCAGCCAGAACTTAAGGGAGCTCTGAGTTCACCGAAGCCAAGTCAGACAAGTTAGCATGTTGGGAAATGAGGTGCCTGCTGCCTCTTTAGGAAAATGAAATGAAACCAATCAAAAGACATTCCCTTTTCCTGGGATTAAAGAAAGAATTCATTCCAGGGTCAATATATGGACTGGAGCTTGGATACCAGGAGTTGTATCAGGCATTCAGGCATCTGAGGGGGGCAGCATGACCCCCTACTCCCCCAGGTCTTCTCCAGCTGGGCCATTCCCTGGCTTATGCAACGAGGCTGGGGACTGGGGCTTGTTTTTCCAATGTCACAAAGGACATGAGCCATTTCTGCTGCCCAGCCATAGAAAGTGCTGCCTCTAGGCCAAGAGAGAAGGAGCACTATGGGGAGAGGCCCCTGCTCTGGAGACCAGACTTTGCCCAGACGGGAGCAGCTTGTTACCAACAGATGTACGTGGAACAAATGTCAAATCCTGATCTCATCCCTGCTTCAAACTCCATGTAACAACCTTTGGAACATCTCTCACCTCAATGAGCACCGCGAGCACAGCGAGGCCTTCTGACTTGTTGCTGGCGGCGCTGGCGTTAGGATACAGGTCTGAGTTGTAATGGACGATGTGCAGCTGCAGCGGGAGAGGAGATGCCCATCAGAGGATGAGCGCCTCGCAGGAAGGAGACTTGAATCCAACTGGGAGGACAGACGCCTGTCCCCTCCACGCCCGTGAGCTAGACCAGGTCTCTCAGATCCTCCCCTCCTGGCATCTCCAGTTCTCCCTTCTCCCTTAGTCCTCTCTAAACTGCAAACTCAACCAGGGCACACGTGTCTATACGATTCACTCACTGCATCCCAGTGTCTCGTGGGGTGCCTGGAAGGTACCAGGCGCACGAGAGATATGAGCGAATGAATGAATGAACGAATGAAATTTTACACTAGCCATGAAAAAGCTTGGGTGCCCTGGAGCACTTCTCCATGCTGATTTTTCCTACTTATTCTGGAGCCTGGGGCGAAGTGGTTTCATGTGGCTTCCCCAGCCTCAGCTCGTCCCTCTGCACTTGATCTGGAAGCAGTGGGGGTGGGGCATGAAACCTCCGGCTGTAACTTGATCATAACTGTGATCGGCACACACAAGCATTTATCCCTCAGTTGCAGAAAAATCACAGCAGGGCTTTCATAAAGGTTTTATCAGCCATATTTTAAGAGGCCACAAAACAAGAATGTTAATCCATGAATATAGACTTTCATCTTTGCAAAATAAAATTCTAAACTCATTTTCTTCAAAGAAGAAATTACTTGTCATTATTAAGGTAAAGAAAAGAAGTTTTTGAGAAATATTCGGTTTAAAAAGCCTATCTATGCATTAAGACCATTGTTATGACAAATTCTGACAATATTTAACCTAATTTTTAATCCTAAAGGTGGTGTCACCTGGCCTTCAAAAAACCTTATTCATAGATCTACCTATGCAACACATGCATTTTTGTTGATTTTTTGCTCTTGAGACCATGACATATTGAAATTTTATATCATTTCTTTTCTTTCTTTTCATTCATTTTTCCCCCATCTCATGTGTTTATAAATAGAATTCAAGCATATTTCATTGAATATAGCTTAATGTCCCCATTTTGAACTTTTCTAATTTTTAAAAATTATATCAAATTATTCCTTCTTTTAGGTGCTCCTCTATCAAGGATTGCTCAGGGCCTCCGCTTCACTGTCTTCCCCCTGAAGGACACGGCTTGCCACGTTGCCTACACCCTCTTGGCCTGGCATTGCTCTGAGAAACAGAGCTGAACTCCGTGTGGCTAAAACCCCCAAGGTCCTAGGTCCTGATTTCTTTTTACTACTAACCTTTGGGCTTGTGGTCTGTGTGAGCACTTTCTTATTGTGTTCAGATTAAATCAAGAGGAAGTGAAGCCTAAACCAGAGAATTCCTGGATTAGGGATTCCTTGGCTGAGGGGATTAAGACAGAGTCTTCTTATACAGACTCTGTCCAGGAGAACTGCTACACTTTCAAGTACCCTCTGTAGAGAATCCGCCACTTTAGGGTCACCCTGATGTCTTCTCTCTAGTATTGGCATTTCTGATCCTTCTTAACTTGGTCTGATGATGTGATTTAATAGCAAACACTATCACTAGAAAGACTTTTAAATGCATAAACCCTCCCAACCTATACCCTACTTTATTCCCCACGGGGGAAGAAGCCTCAACATTGCAATTAGCCTGGAAGAAATTGCAGCTCTTGAGCTTCAGGGAAGGGCCTGCTCTGAAATACGTGAACCTCCGGTAGTGCCATCCTATTTGGCCAAATCCCATCCCCTGCACACTTGCAGCTAGACCTGTAATTAGTCGGAGACATCAAGCAGTTCAGCGGTTATGCACAGAGGAGATTGGTCGTGTCGTTATTTACATGGGCCTCCCTGGCTGATCAGTCAGCAGTGTTCATTTCCTTGCATTTCCCTGTAAACTTTCAGAGCCACAGTTCAGCGCTGTGGGAGCTCAGAAATGGAACTCCCAATACCCTCCCTGCCACCCCCATCCACAACTTATATAGGAACAACGCTACGCCCCCTCTCATTTTCTTTTGGCATTTTGGGTTGGCACCTCAGGGTGATATACTCCAATGATGGGTGGACATTCTGAGCTGTCCTCAGCGAGTCTCTGACTGCCATGATGCCCTGCACATTATGATGCCAGTCATCCCTTGACTTGTTGCCAGGTAGAAGAGTGGCCCTGGACCCGTGTCCCCGTGCTCCAAAACACAACCCATGCTGAGAGAAAGGAAAGATGGGATGGGAAAGACATACGCAGACAGCATGACATTTAAAGAAAGACTAGGAAGTTAGGGAAAGCAATGAGCCCAGTATGAGTCAGCAGCGACAAGATCTTTATCTGCACAGATAGGAGGGCCATGTCTAGAAAAGGGGCATCGTACTTGCCACCCTGGGAGCTCTGCCTTCTCAGCAGGGCCACTCAGGAAAAGACACAGAGACAAACTCAGCATATTCAGGAGAAGAAAGGAATCAGGACGGGGCAGATGAGCTGCTGGCTGGCCGAAGTGGCTGCAGCCTTCTGTGCTGGGGACAGGGCCAGAGGTGCCGGGAACAGGGCCAGAGGTAGGGAGGAGAGCTAGGAGGCAGCTCAACCTGGCTCATCTTATCTGTGTGCCTGCCAGGCAGAGGGAGGACAGACAGGCACAGCCGGGCAGCCTCTGCCAGACTGGCCACCTCACTCACCTCGGCGGCGAAGTGCTTCCCGCTGACAGTGTGTTCGGAGCCGTAGGGGTCATTCTGGTCCCCCCAGTGCAGGTGTAGCTGCGTGGCACTGTAGCGGGATGGGAGGCCCTGGATGTGCATATCCGGGGCCAGGTTCAGCTTCACTGTGGGGAGTAGAGGGGTGGCCTTCAGAGCCCTGGCCAGCTGAGCGCTGCCACAGAGCAGTCAGGTAGGCAACCCCCGCCGCGGCCCAGGTGGGGGATGGGGGGACGCAGCCAGGTGCAGAGCAGAGAGAGGCAGCCTGAAGGTCAGAAACTTGGGCTCTTTCCCTGAGAATGCGCCCGTTTCCCTACAGCGACTCCAGTGGCACCAGCCCTTCTCGGTTCCCCTGGGAAAATGATGCCTGCAACACTAACACCGGACCAAGGGATGGATTTTTATTTACATTTCTGTGATAGAACCTTTAGTGAAATACCTTCCAAACTTTAGAATTATACAACAACAACCACAATAATAACTGCTGTTTATGAAGCATTTACTATACACCAGACCCCTGACACACATAATCCAGAGTCTTCACAGTACCTATCAGTAACTCCATTTTCCAGGTAGAAGCTCAGGGAGGGTAAAGTTCTTATCTAGAGTCTCACGGCTCATAAGTCTTCAAGCCAGGATTCAAATCCGGGTCTGTCTGACTCCAAAGCCTGGGCGCCCCCACCCCCACTGAAGTGCGTGGTCCCTTGAGTAGCTCATGACGGCCCGGAATCCACTTCGGCAGCACAGCCAACGGGCCACGGGGCTCAGGCCTGTCTCCTCCCCACTCCCGAGAGATATGCTGCCTCTGAGATGAGCTGCCCTGGCAGGACCACCCCCAGGGCCTCCAGCGTCCCCTGGAGAGAGTGGTCCAGGCCTCCCTCAAAGGCACCTGGGTGCCATGGTGGAGCCCCCTCCCTGCCAGATGGAAAGGGCAGGCTGGGGAGCCAAGGGAATCTCAGACCAGCCCCCCAGGCCTCTGAGGTCTCGCCCTCACCTGAGTGGCCATTGTTGGTCAGGAGAAACTGCTGGTTGGCAGACACATTGTAGCCTTGGAACTCCAGGGGTGTGAGGCTAGCATCGTACTGGAGGATGTCGCCGTGCAGGTCTATCGGGGACTGCAGCAGGCCTCCACAGGACGGGTACTTCTTGGACCAGTTCTTCTCTCCATCAGGACCTGGAAAGAGAGATTGAAGGTCAAGATTTAGTCAGTTTTCCACAAAGAGTTCTTCCTTACCTTCTAATTCTGTGTTCACCATAATTACTCCTTTTCTCCTCTTTTCTTAATCCCCAGAGGTAAATGTTCAAGGCCCAGAGATCTTGGCCTACAGAATCAGGTCCAGCAAACACCTTGAGACCACCTGCTCATAAGTGATGTGGGGGAAGAAGGACTAGAGCAGCCCCTGCCAGAGAGTGGAGCCCACCAGGCCTGCTTTATTTTGTGCCTTGTTCATGGTTGACACGGCACACGTCTTCTCCACGTGAGGACCTGTTGCCTTTGAACAATTTAGCATCTGCTTATTGAGCACCTGTTATGAGCCAGGAATTGCTCTGGCTCTGGAGCTGCCAGGTTGAACACAGCAGAGCCCCTGCCTACCCAAGCTGGCATCCTAGTAGGGAAGAATTTCATGAATCCGCTGGGCTGCCTCAGGTTGGAAAAACTCGTGTCTGACTGATCACAGCTCCAAGTGGGTCTTGAGGCTGGTGGGTTTAGAAGTACGATCCTTCTGATGGGAACCCCCTGAGGACATTGTCTCTTGACACCCATATCCAGGGTAAGTACAGAACCCAGCCCAATAGGGATACTTGAGAAATGTCAGATAATTACAGGCCTGGAATGACAGAGTGAAGTGTAGGGTGTAAGCTGGGGGAAAGTATGACAACACTATAAACTAATTATTACAACATAATTGACAAACCGTCAGTGAGGAAGAACAGATTTTTAAACAAGACTCCTCCAAGGCTCAAGCTCCTTGCTAACTACCAGCTAGCAGTCCCTCCTCTGGAAATGAAAATAAACAGCCAATGTTCAGATAAACTTTCCTACTCCCACGGGGAAAAGTCTTTAAAGAATGTAAATCTATGTTTAAAAGATTATCTCCCACAGTAATTAAACAGATTTTCAGGCTGAGGTTTCTGCAGAAAAGCAAATAATTGGCATGTCATGGCTCGTTGGGTAGAAGCAGGGTGCTCCATGGGCTCTGTCAGAGTCGAGAATCCAGCTGTGCATCTGGGGTCCATGCATACGGGTTTCAACACAAGAAGTGTGTTAACTGGAGCAAAGGGGAAGGAACACCACCTCTTCTGGGAACCCTTCCACAAACAACAGCACCGTTTCACAAGAGTGTAAGTGTTCACACTGGCCCCACAGAATCCCAAGCCTCTACACCTTGTTCTCTCCTAGGGGACCTCATCTGAGTGTGGGGAGAATCAGAAGTAATACTTGGTACCCACACTCATTTAAAATGCTACCAGGAGTCGGTTGCAGGCTTAGCTCCCCCAGGTCTGGACACACACAGCAGAACCTTACTAATTTTTCAGGCTGTCAACCTTTGGATATGCCTTTTCAGAAACATTAGAGCATGAAGGGATTTCGGAATCTCCAGTCCAACCTTTCATTGGACACTGGTTTTCCCACTTGTGCATGCCAGAGTCTCCACTGAGCTACACCGTTTTTATATTCAAGGCCTCAAAGACCTGGACTCAAAGCAGCAGAATGGTACCAACATGGTGGCTGGGAAATGGGGGCTGGAGGACACCAAAGCAGGTGCCCCAGGGGCCAACTGGAGTAAGGCAGTGAGTCAGCTGGCAGCAAAACCAAATTCTTTAGGGACAGCAGGGGCACAGTGAAGCAATCAGGAGGCCTCAAGTAAACCCCAAGGGTTAGGAAAAGCACAGCACAGAGTAGCAAGACTTCCCAAGTGAGGCCGCCAGCCTTTTCCATGCTCACACACTGCCTGCACCAACAGCCAGCCGGGTGGACACTCCCAGCCAGGCAGGAATGGGAAAACTCAGGGAGCAAAGAGATGTAGCGATGACATTTCTCCTTGCACACATGACTAAAGCAGATGGGGTGAGAAGGACGTTCTTTCCCTAGAGCAGAAGTTCAAAAAGGTTTCATCAAGAGGGCACTTCAGTGATAACTAAGCACGAGCTCCTTGAAGACAGGGGACCTTTCATTTTCATCTCTGTGAACCCATGTTGTGAGTGAGTAGGGTCACATGCATAATAGGCATTTAGAAAACATTTCCCAAAGCATGGAAGACCCAAAAGAGCAGAGATCTTGGGAAAAGGTTATCAGGGGAATTGTCCTTTTGGATTTTTCCCTACATATTCTTTATTGGAAGTTAGGGCCAAACTAGGTATTTGGGGGCAGGAAAGACTAAGAATACTAAAGGCAATAGAGTCAGTGCTGGCAAAACCTTTCTTGGGAAAAGCAGCAGCTATGTTGGAACAGGGGAGTCCAGAGGACGAGGTTCTAGCATCAGCTGTCCCACCACCTCTGTGAGTGACTAGAGGAGGTTGTGTTCCCTGCTGGAGCCTCCAATGCCCTTCATACAAATGGGAGGGTTGGGCACTATGTTCTGGAATGTTCCTCTGGCTCTTAAGCTCTGGAATGCAGTAAGAATACTAGGACTAACACCTTCACCCTCTGTATCAGCTGAGTTGGAACACATTGGAGAGGTTACTCACACCAGGCAGCTTCTGGGCATGTAATGCGGTGCCCAGTGGGAAGCAGCTTTGGGAATGAGGACACAGGGCATTGGCGCTCCTGGGGCTGGCTGGGGAGTGGTCAGCCATCTGCAGTGGGAACCTGCCTTGTCCTGAGCTGCCACCCACAGGGGAGCTCATCCTTGGGGACCAGTCACAGACCCTTCGGGCAGCAAGGTCTAAAAAAGCCTTTTCCCCTCCTCCTCCTGCTGCTCCATCATCATCATCACCATCTTTAAAGTGTAACTCTATGGGGTAAGGCAGGCCAAAATTGCCCCATTTTATAGATGAAAAATTGAGATTAAGTGATTTGCCCAAAGTTCAACTTTGGCTAAGTAACAGTTCCCTTGTTTGGGCCACGGGACCTCTGTGTCCTTCTGTTTCAGTATTTCTCTAAGAGATTTTGCACACCTGTTTCTCCCTCCCCTACAATCTCCCTGAAGACGAGGACGACGTGGCGTTCTCCCCTGCACGTCCCACAACGCCTGGCCCGGAGCAGGCCCTCACACGTCTGCGGGGCTGAACTCTCAACACCTGTTTCGTGCTTGTTCCTTTCCAGGGAAATGAGCACCTTAATCTCCTCATATGCTTTTTTTCCCCTCAAAAAGGAGGAGGAACATGGGGTCACTTGCTCAGGTGCGAAATGTACCCTCCTAGCTTTCTGGTTCACCTGTGTGAGATGGGTTCTGCTTGGGACCACTTGTTGAAAAAGAAATCTGGTTTCTGCCCTGCAGCCTGGAGATGGTCTGCCAAGGATGTGGCTTCGCAGATGCTCATAGGGTCCTCCCCCAGCACGTGACGGCTGGTGTCCCGTTCTTGCACAGCTGGGGACACTGAGCAGCTTCCTTTGTGACGTGTGAGAGATAGACGGGCCACAACCAGTGTCAGGGGTGACAGTGATGGGCTCTTTTCTGTTCCCGAAGCCTCCGTCCGGGTGGGGTGTGGCTTGTGGCCACATGGCACTGGCCTGATGCTGGCTGCTACACCTGCTGCAATTTTCAACTCATTCTCAGCTTTCACACTCACGCCAAGTGCTCTGCTGCCAGAAAACCCCTGCTGGGAGCTACTTTTCCTGAAGAAGCATTTACTTCCAGGTCCCGCACGAATTTGCCTTTGCTCTTCTAGGTTTTAACTTCTCTTCTTTAGGTGGCTGGATTCCTTCCATGCTGGTGATGGAGAGATCACGTGTCTCTCATGGTTTGTTTTTCCAAACGAAATTAAGGCATTAGTTCTTTCCAGTCCATGAATTTTCTTGCTCTAGGCAAAACAGAAGTGGGCAGAATTCCTGTTTTGAAATGTAACAAGAGATTATTGTTGCCAAGCTCAAAATGTCTCTCGTGATTTCTGATTGGGAATGATGAGGCCCGGGGTGGAGGACCTGCATTATCCAAGGGCCAGAATTTTTTAAGGAAAATTTCAAACATATGCCACAGTACAGAGAGGGGCAAAATGAACCCCACATCACTCAGTTTTGACAGTTCGTGATTCAGAGCCAGTCCTGCTTCATGTAGACCATGCCCACTCTCCCCCCATCTACCTGGAAAACTTGGAAACAAACCCAGATACATTCTAACTGTACTCATTTCAGTATATATCTAAAACATAAGGACTCTTCAAACCACAAAACAATTATCACACCTAAAAAGTTAACAATTAATACCTTAATATTATCAAATCCAGTTAGAATTCCATTTTTTTCAAATATGTCATAACTTTTTAATGGTTTGTTTGTAAGATTCAGGATTCAAATAAGGTCCACATACTATAATTAGTTGGTATGTGTGGCCTAGGTTACAGTTTGATGGTGGGATGCCTCATCAGAGAACAACTGGGCCCTACTCCTCCAGGCTCAAAATCTCACAGCCAGGGACAGGCGCGGTGGCTCACGCCTGTAATCCCAGCACTCTGGGAGGCTGAGGCGGGCGGATCGTTTGAGCTCAGGAGTTCGAGACCAGCCTGAGCAAGAGTGAGACCTCCGTCTCTACTAAAAATAGAAAGAAATTGGCTGGACAACTAAAAATATATAGAAAAAATTAGCTGGGCACGGTGGCGCATGCCTGTAGTCCCAGCTACTTGGGAGGCTGAGGCAGAAGGATCGCTTGAACCCAGGAGTTTGAGGTTGCTGTGAGCTAAGCTGATGCCACGGCACTCTAGCCCAGGCAACAGAGTGAGACTCTGTCTCAAAAAAAAAAAAAAAAAAATCTCACAGCCAGGCTAGCTCCGCCCATCCTTTGCCCTCAGTGGCTCATGGAGTCCCAAGTTCCCATCACCACCACCACCTCCACCCTGGGTTAGGCCCTTGACATGTCACACTGCAAAGACTCCCCGCAGGCAACCAGCCTCAGCTTTCTTGTCACACTGCCAGGCTGGCTCTCCTGTTGTAACCAGATCAGTCTCCCAGTAGCCTGGCTTGGTTGGAGCCACCCCACCACCTACCCGTACACTCCCTTCTTCCCCGACATGCCCTGCCCCACCCCAACAAGACAAAGCAGAACCCAGCTGTTTTTCATGGCCTCGAAATGCCCCAACCTGCTAAGGTCTTGAAAAGCCCTCACACCCCTCCCCAGCCCGCCGCACAGTCAGGCGAGCTCCCCCATCCTCAGGCTATGCCCACCCACCTTCAAAAGTTGCTTAAATGCCTTCTTCTTTCCTCTGCGCCTTTCCAAATCTCGCTCACTCTTCGAAGTCCAGCCCAAGTGCTGCCAAAACTACTCCAGTGCTTTCTCCTCCCTGGTCGAACTCCTTGGCCAGCCCACTCAGGGTTTGCACAACAGCACAATGACCTGAATCATCATTTTTCTGTCTCCCTTGCGACTATCAGTGCCAGACTAGCACACAAGCCTATCCCAGACTAGAACTCTATCTGCAAGTTTTGAAGATCTCTTGATGACTAGAACTTTTTCTTTTGCTTTAAATATTTCTTTGGGGAAGGGGATACCACACTTCTACGCAATGAAGAGAAATAATTTTACAGTCCTGTGGTGTTTTATTTGTTTACACCAATTATGCTGTGAATTGCTAGGGAACGTGCTCCTTTCCACTGGTTCTCACACAGCGTGCTTCTCCGGGCGGAGCAGGCTGGCGCTCAGCTGAACCCAGGCACCTTTCTCTTCAGCTTCCTTCTTTTTCTGATTATTTTCTGTCACACGCTTCAGGAAGCTATTTCAGCTCTCGAAGTGCTTAATATGCTCAATATGCACGTAATCCTCTTGGCAAGAATCTTGCCCTTGTTTGTTTACAACAAGGCCAACAGCATGCTGGGTAACGGTGTAGACTCTTCCAGTGTTGCCATGGTGACATCTGTGGGGCATGCCTTTTTGAACAGTACCCATTCCCTTGATGTCCCCAACATCACCTTTCTTGTAGAGTTGCATGTATATGGCCAAAGGAACAACCCCATGTTTCCTAAAAGGCCTAGAGAACATATAGCGGGTGCCTCTCCTCCCTCCCTTTGTGATCATCATTTTGGCAAATTACTGGAAGATGGCGGCTCTGGCCGAAAGGCGACTAGAACTTTTTGCCACATCCCCCTCTCATGTCTGAACATATTAGTGGCACTTAGTAAACACTTAAGAAATTGAGTTGGGGGCATTTCTTAAGCTCATTTCAAAACTGTAGCCATAAAAGGATGAGAAAAGATGATTATGGGAAGATGAGGGTAATGAGAAGGGTTTTGTTTGTTTTTTAATGAAGAGACATGAGCTAACTTCTGTACAGGTGGCAAAAGAAAGTAGAGAACAGAGGTTGGATACAGAAGAAAGAGGAGCTCATCAATGGAGTGTGGCCCTGCAAAGACAGTGGGGAAGAGGGTGGGACCAGCCAGCAGAGGTCAAAATCAATTCTGGCTGAAGGAGGCACTCGAATGTTGGCCGAGTGGTACAGACCAGATCACTGCAGCCTGCCTGGAAATAAAATCCATATAGTGAAAAACCTAGTCAGAAACCCTGGAACTCCGCAGGCCTGCCAAGGTGAGCAGAGAGAGGAATTAGCTACGGGAAGATGGGCAATCTTAGTTTCTCACATTCTGAGATGTATGCAGCCAAAGTTCACCACCAAGCCTAAAAAAGCTGATGTGGTTTCTAAAAATGCACTAACATTTGGCTATTTTCTTTTTCTAATTTCAGAATATTATGGGGGTACAAACATTTTGGTTACATATATTGCCTTTGCACGGCCCAAGCCAGAGCTACAAGCACAACAGATGCGGAGAGAAAGGAACACTGTTACACTGCTGGTGGCTATTTTCTTAACGCTCGTTATGTTTTATTTTAAAATTTAATTACAGAAAATTTCAAAGCAGGTACCAAGGCAAAGAGTACAGTGTAATGGTACCCTGTGCCCATCTTCTCACGACTGGTCCAGTTTCGTCTGTGCCCACCCCATCTATTCCCCTCTGGGTTATTTAGGAGAAAATCTACTGATGCTTAGATATCACTAAAGATAAGGACTCTTTAAAAATAGCCAGAATATCATTTTCAAATCTAAACATTGTTAACAATAATTCTTTAATGTCATCAAATATCCAGGGAGTGTTCAAATTTCCCTGATTGTCTCATAAATCTATTTTAACAGTTTGTTTGAATCAGGGTCCAAATAAGGTCCGTGTGTTGTGACGGATTGAAGTGGCATTTAAGTTTCTTTTTATCTAAAGGTTCCCCTTTTATCTCTCTCCAGCACGGGTGTATTTAGCCGGTACATATATGTGTACAGGCTCATTCTTGCCTCGGGCAAATAATTTGTGGAAGTAAATGAAGGATAATTTTATTTATTGAATAACCTATTTGCAGACTTGGTATAGGAATAAGTAAAAAAATTTATAGGTTAAGTACTTATATTTATATACCTGGTCCACACATTATAGCATGTAACAGTAAATGCTTTTAGAGTTCCTTAGAATAGGTGTGTAATTACTAGTACAGTGTGATTACTGTTTCTCAGATTGTGCATCTTATGTGCTCGAGGCTAATTAAAATTTTAATGAAATAAATATTGTTTGTGATGTGGACAGGATCTAACAGAGCCTAGACCACCAACAAAAATGTGTATTCGTTATTATTCAATTTTTGAGGTTGGTCTTTGGGGCCTTTTTAAGTCAGTCCCTCAGATCTACTCTCTGCTCCATAACATTTTGTGGTGGTCACAGTGGGAGGTGGATTCCCGCTCGGTGTCTGCGTGGGTGCTTAGGGCAGGCAGCTGCCTAGGGAGCCTGTCCTGGGCCATGTCCCTTGGGCTGGCTACCAAAAGGCAATCAGATCAAAACTTGCCCCAACAGATAAAACTATAACAGCAATGTTTACACATTTTAGATGGTGACAACCATTTTTTCCAACCAATAGTTAAAATTCCAGTACAATAAAAACTTTTGGTGAGTCCCTCAAAGTTTTCTTTGTAAGGAGGTCTTACTATAGTAAAAATGTACCAAGTCCTGGTATGTTTATGTATATGAAAATTATCAAAGATTGTGTACCAAGTTTGAATACACATTTAATAAGATAGATTATATTTGCAATGAGTATTCAAATGTTGAATGAAGGAGGAAAAAATCTCTAAATGCTCTCCTTCTTGGAATGCTATTTAATTTTGAAGTGAATTCATTCATTCTTCAACAAATAGGCCTGGTGTGTGTCAGGCACTGTACTAGGTACTGAAGATGCAATGGAGAATAAAACAGATCCAGTCTCTGTCCTTGTGAGAGACTGATCATAAATAGCAAGTAAGTAAACCAACATGCAAATAAAATATTTGCAGTCTGCAATCAGTGCCGTGAAGAAATTAAACATGGGCTGTGACAGGGATCACTGTTGAGGGGGTGGTACAGGCAGGCTTCCTGGAGGAGGTACCATTAAAGTTGAGACTTAAAGAATGGGTTGAACCAACCATGAGCAAAACCTGAGGAATGGCATTCCAGACAGAGGGCCCTGCAAGAGCAGAGGCCCTGCTGCAGCAGGGAGCTGGCATATTGCAGGTGCATGTGATTGAACCTGGCAACCACCTGGCTTCCCCTCACCAGGCCTGGGCCCTCCTCTATGCCAAGGCTGAGTGGGAATCATTCGACACCTGCTCGTGTGCCCCCTCCATCTGTTAGGAAGGTCTTCCTGCTAAGGGGGTGGTCCCCACCCTCTCTGGGGTCATCCATCCGTCCTGGTCCTGCGGCTACAGCCACAGAGGACACAGCTAAGCCACAGGACCCTGTTCAGAGGGGAAGGCAACCTTTACACCCTCTCTACATCCATCTTGAAACCACACACCCTCAGAAGGGTGTTCGCATGTAGAAACCACATTTTAAAAACACTTTTTAAAATACATTTATAGCTCCTACAGTTCGCTTCTGAAGTTGATTAAAAGATATATGGCTTCTCATAAAAGCCCAGTGAGTTCAGGCAGTTGGTAGTATGGAGTTTCCACGGTGTCTACCGTGGCTGGGCTCTGATCTGCCACGCAGAAGGCTGCAATCTGCTGGACTGTGCCTGCCTTCCTGCGCAGCCCATGGAGAGGCATAGCCACAAGCCCAGGATCCCACCGAGAAGGAAAGGAGGCGACCAGGGGTGTGGGTTAATAATTGATGGTGAGGTCTTATGATTTTATTATTTCCAAACAGAGGGCAAGGAATCAAACTGGCGTTGAAGTGTTTCCTTGCTAATGTTATCAATGAATCAAAGGTGGCCCCGGGACGGGGAGTGAGGGCTAGAGGGTTAGGGTTACTTATTATTTATAAGCTTGAAGTTGCCATAGTAGGCCCACTCTTCTTCCTTGGATTTTACACTGTAGATCAATATAAATAGATAAGTTTTCTAAAGATGCTTTAATCCGTACTTTATATCAAACTTTTCTCTTTATTATTTCAATTTTTATTTGGGTCAGCTTGAGAAGGAGGGTTGAGACATGGGCTTGGTAAAATCCCCGCAGACCCCTCTTTGGCATCATTTCTGGTCCAGCTATGGTTGTGGGGGCCGGTAGTGCAGGCTGGAGCTGAGGAGGGGGGAGCCGTAAGGCTGGGGCTGCCCCTGGAAGTCCTTCCCCTCCACCCTGCCAATCATGCTTCTCCAGTATTGCTGGGTGGGGGCTCAGGGTGGATCAGAAAGCCTCCACAGTTATTTACACACTGGTGCGAAGGCCTCTGTCAGCTTCTTTCTGGGGGGAAGGTTTTTATAGGGAGAAGGGTGGGGTTTCCAGGCTACCAAAGGTAAATGGGTAACAATCTGTTTGCTTTTGTGCCTTCATCTCTGCCACCCTCTTAGATGCTCATGACCTGTTGCCTTAGAGCATGTTTATTACAGAAAAGCTCTGCCCACTTCTCTGGACTTCTCTGTGCCCGTTTCCATCACTCCTTTTTATTCTAGCAATGCTGAGATGCTTGTATTCTGCAGACACACCAAGCTGCTTCACGTCTCCCGAAACACCCTCTCACCCCCTAAGGCAGGACAAAGTGTTTCCCTCTCCTCTGAGCTCCCATAGAGACCTTTGCATTTCTCTTTCCTTGCAGCACCTATACTTATCAAACTAATATTTTCTGTCTTTCTACCCCAATAGTCCAGTTGGTTCTCAAAGTGTGGTCCTAGATGAGCATCATTGTCATCATCACCTAGGAACTTGTTAGAAATGCAGATTGTTGTGTCTCACCCCGGACCTACTGAACCAGACACTCTGGGCATGGCACTCGGCATCTGTCATTGAACAAGCTCACCAGGAGATGCTGCTGCTCGCTGAGGGTTGAGAACCACTGCACCAGACTGTCAGCTTGCTTTATTCATGCCTCCCTGACTCCTACTACACAGCCTGGCACACCAACGTGTTCAACAAATGGTTCTAGAACTTAGCAACACCACCACCCAATCACTAACAAGTTAAACAAGCTGCTGAAGTGCTAACAGCCTAACCCTTATAATGAAAACTAGCTGGGCCTGAGTCACCTGTCAGTGCTCAATACACGTTATTTTCTTTAATCTTCTTTGACTCGTTGACAAAAGAATCGAGCTAGATGTGAAAATGCTAAGCCCATAGCAAAGCCTTGCAGCCACAGGGCTTGCCAGATACCCTGCTCTATCCTTCTTAAAACAGTATTCAAAATAGGGAGCTCTGGGCTCAGGCAAGCAGCGGTAACTGTCTCTGAACAGAAGGACTGCAGACCCCATCTTTTTAAAGCACTGTTATATGTGTGGCATTTACATAATTAAATATGGCATTGAGGTCATTTTTATTCAGGGTTGACCATCAGAAACACAACTTTCTTTTCTAACCCTGTTTTCATGGCTCATGTCATTTACTGAATCTTTTTTAAATTGTGGTAAAATATATATAAGTTAACTTTTTCATCATCGTAGATATGCACCGCTGGTGGGAATAATTTGATAGTTCCTCAAAGAGTTAAACATAGAATTACCATATGATTCAGCGGTTCTACTCCTAGGTATATACCCAAAAGAATCAAAAGCAGGAACTCAGAGAGACATTTGTAGACCCATGTTCATGGCAGCATTATTCATAATGGCGAAAAGGTCGAAACAACCCAAGTGTCCATCAACAGATGAATGAACAAAATGTGGTACAGACATACTATGGAATATTATTTAGCTGTAAAAAGGCTCATCTCATCTTAATGCATAATTTCCTTTCCAAGAATCTAACCCATCAGATGCTTGAGGAGAGCTGGGATAGGTCTTTATATTTTCAGGACCCCCATCATAGAACCAAAATTACCGCAGATGCTCAGTAAACACTCATTGGCTTTCTGTAGTTTACTTGGTCTAGATTGAGAACAGTGGTTGCCCAACCTGAGTGTGCATCAGAATCTCCTAGAGCAGTGGTCCCCAAGCTTTTTGACACCGGGGACCAGTTTCATGGAAGATAATTTTTCCACGAATGGGGGTGTTGGAGGGAGGAGGTGGAGCTCAGGCGGTGATGCATGGCCCTGTTTTCCTAACAGGCCATGTACTGGTACCGGGCCACTGCCCAGGGGTCAGGGACCGCAGTCCTAGAGAGCTTGTTAAAAAACATTGATTTCTAGGCCCCACTCTCAGAGTTTCTAATTCAGTATTTTGGGGATGGAGTCCCAGAATAAGCTTTTTTTTTTTTTTTTTTTGAGACAGGGTCTCACTGTTGCCCAGGCTATAGTGCAGTGGCATCATTGCAGCTCACGGCACCCTCAAACCCCCTGGGCTAAAGTGATCCTCCTGCCTCAGCCTCCCAAGTAGCTGGGACTACAGCCTCAGGCCACCATGCCTGGCTAATTTTTCTATTTTTTGTAGAGATGGAGGTCTCACTCTGTTGTTCAGGCTGGTCTTGAACTTCTGGCCTCAAAGCTATCCTCCTGCCTCGGCCTCCCAGAGTGCTGGGATTACAGGTGTGAGCCACCGCGCCTGGCCAGTCTGCATTTCTAAGTTCCTGGTGATGCTGATGCTGCTGGTCTGGGAACCACACTTTGAGAACCACTCGTCTACAGCAGCCTTTCTCACCATGGCTACACACCGCAACGTGTGACAGCTTCTAATTCTGCCCCAGCCCCTGAGATCTTGTAATTGGTCTTGAGAAGAGACTAATTAAAAGCCACCCAGGTGATTCTAATGTGCAAAGTGGAGAAGAGCTGGGGCCTTTTTCTCTCTGGGTGTCAGGGCGAGGTTGCTTTCCTTTTTTCAATTAATTTTTATTGTGGTAAAATACACATATCATAAAATCTACCGTTAGGGACATTTAGTATATTCACAGTGTTGTGCAACCCTCACCACTATTTAGTTCCACATTTTCATCACCCCAGAAGGAAACTCCATACCTATTAAGTCACTTCCCGTTCTCCTCCCACCCCCAGCCCCTGGTAACCACTAATCCACTTTCTGTCTCTATGGATTTGTCCCTTCTGGACATTTCATAAGCAGAATCACATAATATGGGGTCTTTTGTGGCTGGCTTCTTCCAGTTAGCGTGTGTTCAAGGTTCACCCACATTGGAGCATGGATCAGAATTCATTCCTTTGTATGACCGAATAATATCCCAAATTTTATGGGTATACCACAATTTGGTTATCCATTCATAGGGTTGCATTTCATTGTCGTTTAAATATTTGACTCTGGTTAAATTGCTAGGAATTCTCTTGTGTATAATAGTTGTTGACTGAAATAAAACATTGGTGTTTTTCCTGTTTGGGTTTTAGAATATCAACTGTGAATAGAGCTGGGAGGCAGCCAGTAGGAAAGCAAGAGGCAGAAAATACAGCCGGGTTTCCAGGAAACACGGGCCGGGGGTCGACGACGCTATTATTTGTCGCGAGCTCCTGAGTGAAAAGGAAAAACTTCGAATGATCCTGACCATAAAGGCATGTTCCATACAGGGTGGTGTAGCGATGTTCCCTAGTGATGAAAGGAAACCGCTGGGAGAATGGACACTGTGGGCAGAGGCTGCATTGGTGACACGCTCCCTCCCTGGCAGAGAGCAACTTGGAAATGTCACAGGTGCTCTTCATCGTTGGTTCACCTGTCTACCCCCACCATCCCCGATGACGAAGCTGCTCGCTCCTCCTCCCCACCGCCTTCTCAGTGCCCGTCTTTGTTAAGAGCGTGAGGCTGTTGGATGAGAAGCCATGACTTGATTGGGTGTGTAGACAGGAGGTCAGGGGAAAATCTGGGTATGTAATTTGGATGTGACCTTGAGCTAACTATCAGCGGTGGACTTTCAGTGTCTATCCGCTCAGGTGAGTATCTCCCCTGATTCGATTGCTCTTGTAGCCTTTGACCCTGGTGGCACCACCCCTCTACCCCAATTCTGACACCTCTGTTTCTGGGGACACTGATTTCTCTGCTTTCTCCTCCCATTTCCCTGCCCTTTCTCAGTTGTCTGTGGATACCTGCTCCTTAATGCCAGCTGTCCCCGCGGTCTTGTCCTTGGCCCTTTCTTCCTCTTATATGCCATCCCCTGGGATGATGCGGTCCCCGCTCATGGCTTCAACACCAGCTCTGCCCACTGCCCAGGTTTCCTCTGAGCTCCAGACCACTTGCCTACTGGACCCCCCCACTGGACCCTAAAATCAGACATGACTGGAAGGGAAGTCAGACAG
The DNA here is from genome assembly GCF_000956105.1 of Propithecus coquereli. Taxonomy (NCBI): domain Eukaryota; kingdom Metazoa; phylum Chordata; class Mammalia; order Primates; family Indriidae; genus Propithecus; species Propithecus coquereli. The sequence continues at coordinate 4,656,865 of NW_012147634.1, read as the reverse complement.
GCAGACAAATAATTTTTTAATATAACCAAACTCACCAACTTTTCCTCCCGCGCCTCCATCTGGAGGGTCCTCCCAAGCTCTATCTCAGCTGGTGGCACCAGTCACCACACCAGAAACCCGGGACTCACAATCTACTCTTTCCTCTCCTCTTCTTCAGCCCCCACTTCCAGGCATCTGAGACCTAACAATTTCACCCTTTTAGGTGACTTTTTAAAAAGTCTTGTTTATTTCAAAATATATTTAAATGTACAGAACATTTATAAGACTAGCACAATGAATTCCCATATACTCTTCACCTAGAATGTTAACATTTTGCCACACTTGTGCTCTCTCTCCCCCCATATATATGTTATTGTTATTTCTAAACCATTGGAGAGAAAGTTACAAACATCATGCCCTGTCATACTTAAATACTTCAGTGTGTATCTCCTGAGAACAAGGACGCTTTCTTATATAACCACAATATATTAATAATTCTCAAAGTCAGGAAATTTAACAATATAATACTGTTATCTAATACATAATCAATATTCAAATTTATACACCCAGACTCAAAAGATCTTCCCAAGATTGCTTATTAATTATAAAGGGGGAAATGGTAACATTAAAATGAAGAAACTTATCAGATATCATCTTAACCACAGGATCCAAGTTTTGACGCATAACAGGACAACTGACATGTGTGCCTCCTGACATGATGCACATGAAGGACACAACATGACTTCTGGGGTATTCGTGCCAAAATGTACAACCTGATTCTCGTTGTGAGAAACCCTCAGACAAACCCAAATTGAGGGACATTCTATGTGCCGTAATGCTATAAGGTCTACGTGCTTCAGAAATATCAAGTGCATGAAAGGTCTAAAGAGATGCCACAAAGAAGTGCAGTAGGTTATCTAAATTGAATCCTGGATCCAAAAAAAATGCCATCCAGGGTAGACTAAAGTTCGTCTTAAACGTGGCACAGCCCTTTTCCAGACCCACAGCTTGTCGCTGTACCCCTCCTTGGCCGTGTATCTCCACGCTCACCCTCCAGCCCTCTCCTCTCCACACTTAATACACACCATGTCCAGACAGTTCCTTGTGGAAAGTTCCTCAGTGGCTCCTCCTCGGGCCTCCAGGGTAAATCTCGAGCTCTGTAGTGCAGCAGGCTCCACCCTCGTGACCCCACCCACCTCTCCAGGCCTTTGCTTTCCCCACTAACCACCCGTCAAAAACTGTGGAGGGTTGGAGATTTTATCCCATAAGCTAACAAGTTAGTCTGACACAGTTTCATGGATACTAGCAGAAGACACAAGATTCCTAGGTCAGGGACAAAGGATAGCCTAATACTCATAACAGTACCCAGAGTAACATTGGTACCAGTTTCCCAAGCCCCAATTCCACAGAATGATGTGACGAGGGCCAGGTGACGCCGGCACATGCAAACTGAGCACAGCATCATGGCTGAGGAACTCAAGGTTTAGGACACCTCAACCTTTTAAAGGAGGGGCTAGCAAACCTGCCCAATATTTGCCCCTGAAGAAGATGTTATCTGTATCATATTGACAGCAAATAAATCTGCTCTTTGTCCTGGAGGGAGATATTATCACTATCCTCCAAGACTGTTTGCTACATAAACATCCTTGAAAAGCAAGTCTAGAGCAAAAGCTGTCAGTGCCTCTGCGCACAGATGTGCTGCAACACGAGAGGCCAGTGGAGAACTGTCTCCCAGCGCCACACTGCAAAGGCTAGGCTGCTGCCACCTGATTCTCCAACTGCACCCCGTGCGAGCACCTGCTTTTGGGGCCCCTGTCGCCTGCGATGGGATGCCACCCTCACCCCTAAAACACACACCACCCATGCACATAAACACTCTCCTTGCCCCGCTAGCTCCTTTTTCTTTCAAGAGTTAGCTGCTCGGGCAGGCCTTTGCTGACAGCCACCCTTGCCACCACACTGAGGTTATTGGTCCCCTCTGTGTTCCACGAGGCCAGCACACGTTATCTGCTCCGTTGTAGTGACCTGTCTGCACGTCCACACATCGAAGGTTACACACCCCCGTGACCAGCCCACAAAGGGAATCATTAGGGAATGGTTGAAAGAATAATCGAATCAGTGAATAAAGTATTATTTTATAGCTGCCAACAGTTTCTTCCTGTCACCTGAGGTGGAATCAGATGTAAAAATGATGAAGCTGGACGGCTGGCCTGGGGCCGGGGGCAAAGAGATTCACGAGCATTTTCCACGTTCTGGGGGAGGCGGCACGTCGCTGAGCCGTCTTAGCCCCGCTCACTCGAGGCAGGCACCCGCCAGCCTCCCTGCGGACGCGCGGCCCCCGCCACAGCGGTCCAAGCGCGGGCACTTTCTGCTGAGCCGCTCCGCGTTCCGTGCAATGATCGGTGGTACAAACCGAATGCATCTTTAGCAGGTCTGAGCCCTTGCAAAGAACATTGTTTTTCTAAATAGCAGTTTAGGCTGTCATAGGCGGGATTGTTGTTGCCCCACGTGTGATGATGCTATTTTACACTAAGCCAGTGCTCTTCAACTGGGGCGATTTTGCCCCTCAGAGGGCATGTGGTAATGTCTGGAGATATTCCTGGTTGTCACAACTGGAGGGATGCTACTGCATCTCGTGGGTAGAAGCTAGGGAACATTCTACAGTGCACAGGACAGCCCCCTACAACAAAGAATTATCTGCCCCGAATGGCAGCAGTGCAGAGGCTGAGAAGCCCTGGGCATGTGTGATCGCCCAGCTAGGCATGTGGAAGGAAGGACCAGACCACACTTACAGAGGAGGTTTTTCCTGAAGGAATTGGATGCTGTCCAGGTCTATTGTCCTGGGGCAGGAAAAAGGAGTGGGGGCGTGGCCTCAGGGAAGGGGACACATAGCCGGGACTGCAGCCTGACGGCACTATCTCCTGCCACTGGGGGAGGCAGGGTAGCATCATCCCCTCAGGAGTGAACCGATAACAAGTGTGTCTGTTTGGATTTTCCTTTTAGGTTGTAACTGCCTTGTTCAGGTCCCAGGAGTTTACCAACGCCTAGTAAGTTTGTTTTTTCTTTTTTTTTTTAAGCTACCATTTAATGAGCACTTTCTATATGCCAGGCATCATTCTGAATCAGGGGTTGGCTAACTTGTTCTGCAAAAGGCCAAACAGTAACCATTTCGGGCCTCTTGGGCCACACGGTCTCTGTCACTACCGCCCAACTCTGCTGTTGTAGTGCAAAAGTGGGCACAGAGAATATGCAAACAAACGTGCATAGCTGTGTTCCAGTGAAATTTTATTTATAAAAACAGGTAGTGGGCCACATTCGGCCCCTAGGCCATAGTTTGCCAAGTCCCATTCTATATGTTTAACACGTACCAGTTACTTCAATCTGCCTAACAGCCCTACGACACAGGTACTACACTCTCGTTTAACAGATGAGGTAACTGAGGCATATCCCTCATAACCGACTAACATGCCGAAGTCACGCTGCCAGTAAGTGGCAAGGCTGAGCTCTGAATCACGACAGTTCACACTCTCCATGACAGCAGCGTCTCTGCTCTCGGCGAGCCCAGAGCTGGGCGGTGGCATTGCCAGGAGGTGGCAAGAGGTGACTGGCACATAAGCTCTGCACGTGGCCCAGAGCTGCAGGTGAGAAGCAGCAATAGAGGGACTTGTGATTTTGTAAACACTCCCTGGGGATTCTGGGAATAATCAAAAGAGGGGCTCTGCTAAAAGACAGGAACTTTCTGCAGTTCCCCAGATGGAGCCTGAACTAAAGTGAGGGCTGAGCGGCCCCTCAACTTTGACCTGATGTTGACCCAATATTTCACTTAATAGCTTTCACGATGAAGAAGTCCTTTCTGATTTCTAACCTAGAGCACTCTTGCTGTTATTTAAAGTCTTCCCTTATAGTTAAAAAGCTTGATTTTTGGTGGTTCTTCTCATATCTGAGGACCTTCATCCAGGCTACTTCTGTCTCTTTTCCAGAGAGGCACGAAGTGCAGCGGGAAGGGCGAGGGCTTTGGAAGCACCTGCCCAAGCTGTCAATCCCAGCACTGCCACCTACCAGCTGTGTGACCTCGGGCACATTTCTTAGATTCTCTGGGCTTCACTTATAAAATGGAAGTAGCAAAACCTATCCCCAGGGCTGCTGTGAGGATTCAATGTCATAGCACAAGAGCAGTGTCCAGACCCTGGTCTACACTCTCGTGCACGCTGGTTCTCAGGCCCTCCTTGCTGAATAGTCTCAATTCTACCTTCTTTTCTTAGGGGCTGGTTTCCAATCTTTTAGAGCAAATTCTCCCTTTCACTTCCCTGAACACAAATCTAGGGTTCCCTGTGTGCCTTTTACTTCTAATAAGATATGCATAGGTGATGTGGCATTTTGTTTCAGACTGCTTTCACCTCTGAAACCCTGCCTTCCCAGATCAAGTGTCACCTCCTCCCTGGTGCCTTCCCTGACTCCCAGAGATTAAAAAAAGAAAGAAAGAAAAAGAAAAAGATAAGCCATTCTTTCCCCATTCGTCAACAAATGTTTCCCAAGCACCGTTCCCCGGGCCAGGCTTTGTGCATCTGTCTGCCTGTGCAGCCCCTGTGGAGAGGCCCCTCCACACACACACTGCGCAGTTACACCCGCCTTCTATAGATAACTCTTCCCCGGGTGTAGAAATGGCTCCGTGTTCACCCCTTGTCCCCCCTGGAGGCCCTAGTACACTGCTCCACACACAGCAGTCTTGAGCTCAAAAATCACCACTGAAGGGAAAAATTCTGCAGTGATAATCTGACAGGTTAGCCTTTTCTGGAAAGCAAACAGTTGGCTATTAACCCAAGAAGTACCCGTGCTTGATGGGGCAGTTATGTGGAAGGAAGCATTCAATTCCTGCAGTTCTCAGTTTTTTTCCAGGCTATACCAAGTTTTCTGATCAGACATCCTTGCACACTCAGTCCTACTCAGTGATGGGGACACTACCTACTTCCCACTTGCCGATGGACAAGTTAAGCCTCCTACCAAAAGGTTTATCAAGAGCAGGAGACTCTTGGAGAACTGCCATTAGGAAACAGAGGAGCTGCTTTAAGACTTCACCTAAGCACAGCTCCAAGCCGTGAGCTGCAAATGCACATATGTGCGACTCAGAAACCAGCTGAGAGGCCCACTCACGTTAACTGGATCGGAGGTGGAGGTGAGCATGTGTGGGGAGAAACGCATCCAAGAACACGGGTACACAGATGAATACAGATGTGGGCATGCAAGCGTTCCTCTTCAGGCAGTCTTTGCAGCCTGGCTCTCACGCGGTATTTGCTCACTAGATCCGTACGTCCTGTCCCTGCAGTCCAGGCCCACTCGCCCCGATACGCTTTCTTGGCACGCGTCTGCGTTTACATACATTCTCTCCTCTGTGTCTCCCTTGCAACGTGCTGCTCTCCGAATCCAATCCCCACACTCAGCTCTCTGTCCTCTTCCTGAGAGGTGTTATTCCTAAGGGGATTCACTCAGGCTTGTTCCTAGAGGAGCCCTGACATCTTCCCAGCCGTGTGTTGCCAACAGCAACGATGACTGAATTCTATTTTTTTTTTCCTAGTAACCACACTGGTCTTTGATCCACATTTCCCACGAGCGTGTCCCAACAACCGAATCAAATACTTATTTATGTCAACAAGTATTAAGTTTATTGTGTTTCCTTTAACCGCTAAGCCTGTTATCCTGATGAGGGGAAGAAAAGCGAGTTAATTTGGCACAATTTGTTTCTGGCAAATCTACATTATTTATGTTTTTAAAAAATCCCTGCATTTCCTCAAAGGCATGATGTGCGGTGCAGGGCACACAACGCTTGGCATAAAATAAGCATCCGCCAGATGACCTGGAAGGAGCATCCAGTGGGAAGAAGATGATCCAAGTTCTCGTTCTGCTCTCAAGCTCTTTTGGGGCCACTTGACAACTCTGAGTTTTCCTGGCCTCATTTATACATGGGGGCAGGGCTTGGCTACATCAGCATCCCCTCCCCCACCCGCTAGGCAACAGCGGCAGTCTGGGTGCCCATGTGAACACCCTGTGAAGTCTCATGCAGACGGGCACTCATCACGATCAGGCCGTCCCGGGCAATTACAATGTTAGGTGTCTGCATTTCTGGCCAAATTGTATCGACAGGTCAGGATCCCCATTGCCCCTCCCTTGGCTCAGATTCCCCTCCACTTCCCCCACATCCCTCTGCTCTTCCTTCCTCTGGTGTTTTCCACTCAATCCACTGTCCGCCCTGCAGCCAGGAAGCTCCTTCTAAAATGCTAATCTGAACATGTCAGTTTCCTACTTAGAATGCTCCAGCTGTTCCCTCCTGCCTCCAGAATGGGGACCCGACTCCTTACTGGCTGGCCCCGCTCCTCACGGTCTGGCCCCCGGCCACTTCCCTCCTCACTGAGGTCCTCGGTAATCCCCAGAACATACCAGCTTCCTAGCTGATCATTGCAAAGGTTGTCCCAAATGCCCTTTCATATCCTACTCTTTCCCTGGCTAGCTCTTCAGTGTCCTTCAGGTCTCAGCTTGGACATCACCTCCTCCTTGAAGCCCCCTTCAATCCTTGTCCCAGAACAGTGAGTGAGGTCTCTCTCCTCTGGATTGTAAGGTCCTGCTTACTTGCTGTCTCCCCAGAGTCTCAGTCCCATAATGGCAGGGACCATGCCTTGTTCATCATTTTCTTGGCACTATTCTTGCCATTAGTCTAATATTTGGCACTTAACACTCAATAAATATCTGTGAAATGAATGTGAACCAATTATCTCAGGAAAATTGAAAACTTTGGTTTTTATATCTGCCTTTGATTAATAAGTGGGAAAATTTTAACTATTTCATTATTGCATTAATTCATTAAAAGCAAAACTGTTTAAACCATGGTATTCACGGTGGGGGTGGGGGCAGAAAAAAAGAGCAGTGAAAACATATGGTAGCACTGTTCTACATAAAAATTCCAGAAAGCTATTTGTTACAACATTTTGGCTTAGGATCAGGAAAAAAATATCCATAAATTAGAAGGGCAACAGCAAAGGGATCCTTTAGATTTGTGGCTCATGAAAGAACAGACATTGACTCAAGTTGGAAGCATCAATTTGCCTCTGGGATTCCTGGTAGGCAAAGCCAAAAGGGGAAACAGTCATTTGCATGACTGCCTCAGGCCTGCTACAGAACTTTGTCCCACAGCCTTGAGAGTTACCTTTTCTCCTTTCTCCATTTCTCATGCAGTTCCCAGAAGATGGAACACTAAGGAGGGGCCACCTTGGCGCCACTTGCCAATGTCACCATGACCTTCCATAAATAAATCTCACTCTCATGATGACTGAGATTTTGCTGAGCCACATGTCCTGGAAGGAGGAGACAGCGTGAACCACTTGCCCCGAATCTGCAGGCATCTTTATGAGAGCTGGATGGGTCCCATTCATTTCACCCAGAAGTCATTGCAGCCGGGTCCCATTCATTTCACTCAGAAGTCATTGCAGCCGATCTAGTCACAAGTTAATGATTGCAAAATCATCTGAAGAGAAGAGCTAAATGAACCATTTTATTTAGAGTTATACCAGTTCTGAGTCAACATTTATAGACACAAGGAGGTGGCAGCTAGTATTTGTTCCTTCCTGGTCGGCATAAATCAAATGCCTGTCAGGTTATTGAAAAGCTTGCTCCTTAAAGGAATACTTTCCAAACTAAAAAAATAGCGCCTCAGTTACTTTGTTTCTAAATACTTGTAACACTGACCCAGCACCACCAAAAAAGTGTATGTGAACTGTACACTGACTGAAAGTCAGGAAGAGCTATAGTTCAAGATCTAATATAAATATGATCCCCAATCGTTCCTGCAAGCTGTGTCAGACAGGGCGCATGCTAGCCAAGGTTTTTATACTTCGTCCTCCACTGTTTTCAAAATTGTTGGAATTAATCATTTCAGTCCCTTCTGTGCATTTTAACACACTGCTTTTCAGCATTTGGGGAACAACTACCATATTCCATTGCTTCTCGATGCCATCGATTATATACCCCAATTTCAGATATGCTAAAATGTGAGAAGAGTGGACATCTTAGAACCAATAAAAAAGAGTCTTTGCAGCAGGTGCTGTCTTTCTTTCTTGGCCCTGTGGCATGGCCTCTGGGTGCGGCAGTGGGGCAAAGGAAGAGAGTAATAGGCTGAGAAACAGGGCCTTTCTCCCTCCATGACTGTGAGATCTTGCTGAAACATTCTCCGATTCATTCTCTTCCTTGTGGAAAACCATTTTCTAGTTCCTGCCCAGAGCCACCTTCACACACCTGCTTTGAATTCAGCCTTTTTACTCTACAGCTTTCCTTGGAGCAGGTTCACAGGGAAGCCCACTGGCTCCTCCCGGTGCTCAGATGGGCTTCCAAGGGCTCCCATAGGCTCTTGGAGGGGCTGTGCCTGCCCTCCGGAATTCCCAGGACTGAGACCAGCAGGAAGCAGGAGGGTCAATATTGAGCACAGCTGAAGGCCTGCCGAGGCTCAGGGTGATAGCTCTATAGCTCCTCCCCGGCCCTTGCCTGCCAGCCAGCTGCACCCTGTCGTTTGTAGCTAGACCCTGCCTCCAGTGGGGAGGCCCTGCATGGGGCTAGGCTTATGTAGCTCAGAGCTCTACTGGTCCAGCCCCAAGCATCTCCCCAGCCTCAGGCCTCCACTCCTGAACCCTAAACCAACACTCGTCCTCCATGGGCTGGACAGGGAAACAGAGGACATGCCTGCTGTCCGAGAGACCAGCTGCATGGCTGAGGTGACCATGGTTATGGAACCAGATAACTGGTCCTTGGATGCCAGGAAAGCAACAGGGAGATTAGATCCGACATCACCCTGGTCTGAAGGACAAGGCTAGAAAGAACCTTCTGGCCTGTGACGCCCCTAGGACAGAGCTTGGAGCCTTTGTGGTTTTTGTTTAATCCCTTTTTTTCACAAAAAGGAAATACCCTTTGTTTATTCAGAATATAAAAGGAGTATTTCCTGGCTATAAAAACTCACAATTCAGAAAAGTGTGAAGAAGCAGAACCTTTCCCAACAACGACAGAACTCTCACGTGTTTGGTACTGCAGAGTTCACAAGGCATTTACCACCACATATTAGCTAATTTAATCTGCACTGCAGCTCTGTGAGATGAAGGGAAAGAAATGAGGATGAGCTTTGCGAGCGATCATCACACGCCAGGCCCTAAGTTAGCTTCTTTCCACACATTAGCCTATTTGATCCTCACCACAACCCCGTGCAGCAGGGCAGCGGCTCTCAAACTTCAGTGTGCAACACAGTCACCCTGAGGACTTATTAAAACAGACTGCTGCAGTCACAGATTCAAACCTAAGGAGTGAAACTAT